>NW_020175675.1:1047962-1050706 GCF_003031525.2 Neophocaena asiaeorientalis asiaeorientalis | reverse complement strand
GGCCATGGCTCACGGGCCCAGCTGCTCCGCAGCATGTGAGATCTTCCTGGACCGGGCACGAACCCGTGTCCCCTGCATCGGCAGGCGGACTCTCAACCACTGTGCCACCAGGGAAGCCCAGGTGATACTTTTTTGATTGATGGACTCACAGCTGACAGTGACTCTGGCTTGTATTTGAATGGCTTGTTCTGCAGGGAAGTGGTGGTGGTCAGTGGTTGGGGACCAGCTCCGGCACCTGGGTGACCAACAGGTTTCACTTCCTTTGTTCCTGGGTGAGCAGTTGCACACTCCCTACCTCCTCCTGTTTGCACAAGTGAACAAGTGCCAAGCCATCCTGGGTCAGAGAGTCAGCTGTGGGGCTCCAGAAGTGAAGGCAGGAGTTTGTTCTCAGGGCCTTTCCAGAAGTGATGCTGAGTTTACGTGGACAGTTTAACTGTTTAAATATTCTCATTTCCCATTATTTTCAGAGCCAAGATTTCTGAAGACTCCTTCCTAGAAACAACTGGGAAGTATCGAGAGGCACAAGATACAGGTAAAATCCCTTTGTTTCTCAGTCTATCTCGCAGATTAGCAAGGATGACACCTTGTAGAAGCCTCAGTGGGATCCAGCCGAAGGTTGGTCCTTGGTCCCTGTGCTGTCTTAGGGGCAAAGATCTGGACTTGGCTGCTGCCCCTTGGGGCTGGCTTGAGGGAAGCCTACAGGGCAGTAGGGGCACTGCCTGTTTGTTTTTCTTCCCCCACTGCCTTTCTGCCCCATGCTCCTCCCCCTGCCCCCTTTCTGGGCTGCAGGCCCCTGCTCTAGGCACTGAAATGCTCCATCTTCTCTTTTGGGGATGGGGGTGGTCATCAGTGATGTCTGGTGTAAAAAGATGGCTGTCCACGTCATCTGCCCTGAAGCTGAGTCATTTTGTGATTAATCTTAATTTTGGTCAATTAATACGTGGTCAACCGTGTATTTCCAGTTTTAGAGGAAAGAGAAATGCCAGTTTAATTTGTAAAAACAAAAAGTAAGCCCTTACCTCCCCTTCATCCTTTTATGCTACTCATGTATTGTGGATTAGCTGGCGGGGTTGTCATTTCTGCTAGCTTCTCCACACACCTGCTGCCAGTGTAATCTTTGGTGTCTGCCATGCGTGGCAGTCACGAGGACTTGTTATGCCAGTTTTGGGGTGGGGGGTGGTTTTAATGAACACAGCTTCACTTCTAGGGATACTTAGCACTTTCTGTGTTTATTGGCTGGTTATATACATAACACTTTTAATTACCTGCTTTGTTTGGCCAGGGCTCTGTAGTTTATTAGATCACTGCACTTATTAGGAATTCCAGTCCCTGGCATTTATGTTACAAGTGTTTTTTCCTAGTTTTTTTCCCCTAGATCATGTCTTTGGATTTTGTTTGCTGAACACTTTATTTTAAAGAAATATTTTGGAATCTTTGGACATAAGGTAATTGAAAACAAGGGTGGTTTCTTCTGTTCAGTACTATATTGAGTTGTTAGAGAATTCCAATGTAAAAGTCTAAGAGGGTGGACTCTCACTTTTACCTTGTGGTCATAAAAAGCATGAAGTATATGCAGGAAAAGAAGCCACTTCTCATTTTTATGTAAATGCAAAAAGGGCAAAGAAATGGCAAGAATAGACTTCTGTTACTTTTACCTTGTGGTCATAAAAAGCAGGCAGGAGAAGAAGCCCCTTCTCATTTCTGTGTAAGTGCAAAAGGGCAAAAAAATAAAATGGCAAGAATAGACACCAAGAAATGGGCTGGGTTGTGGAACATTACATACCAGTGCACAGGTTGATGTGCTGGATGTAATATTTGTTCACTGACTTGAGTCTAGTGTAGAGGAGACATACATTTTTAATGTATTAATTTTTTACAAAGCATTATAAACATTATTCACTGTTTTAAAAACAAACATTAAAAAGTGAGTTCCCTGGCTGTTCTCCCTCCCCAGAGATAATCACTGTTAACAGTTGGATGTATGTCTGTGTCCATGTGTGTCTGTATGTGCGCCTGTGTGTCTCTGTGTGTGTGTCCATGTGTGTCTGTATCCATGTGTGTCTGTGTCCATGTGTGCATCTGTGTGTGTGTGTGTGTATGTGTATGTGGACTGGCACCTCCTCCCTGGACACACATGGGTCATCTTGGCCTGCTGTTCTGCCCTTGCCCTTCCATGTGGTCAGGGTGCTGTGTGCTTCCTGGTGGTTCCTGCCTAGCTTCTTCAGTGTCTTGCACATGTCTGCTAACTAGGCCCGCCGGTGGAGGCACATCCCTCCAGGTGCCCTCGTGGGCTGTCCTCGTCCACATGGCTCTGCACACTGGGCTGGTCCATAGGATAGCTGCCCAAGACTAGCTAGGAAGTAGGAGCCATTTGGAAATTCAGAATCGCCTTCAGAAATCCTCCAACCCTTCACCAGCACCCCTAGCAGCAATCTTAAATTTCTCTGTCTCGTGGGGGATAATTAGGTATTTTATTTTAATTTACATTTCTTTATTACTTTATTTCTTTATTAAGCACCCTTGGAGTTACTTTGGAAGGTAGGAGAGTTTTATAAGGTAAGGAGAAAATTAAGAATGCAAATAGGGCTTTGCTGGTTGCGCAGTGGTTGAGAGTCCGCCTGCCGATGCAGGGGACACGGATTCGTGACCCGGTCTGGGAAGATCCCACATGCCGCAGAGCGGCTGGGCCCGTGAGCCATGGCCGCTGAGCCTGTGCGTCTGGAGCCTGTGCTCCGCAATGGGAG
>NW_020175675.1:1046678-1047756 GCF_003031525.2 Neophocaena asiaeorientalis asiaeorientalis | reverse complement strand
CATCCCACAAAAAAAAAAAAAAAAAAAAAAAAAAGAATGCAAATAAATTCCAGTTAAGGCAGAACTTTTCAACAGTATCATTTATCTAAGTTTGCTCTCTGTACAGGTCAAACTGGGGATTGAAGCACCAGTTTTAGTGACATTTAAAATATCTCCTGGTGCACACGGTGTCCTCCAGCCCTTGGGAAACAAGCCTGGGGGCACATCTGGAGCTGAGCTCCCTACTACGCCAGCAGCCCCTGGACAACAGATATTCCTCCCTGGGGGTGGGCCGACAGGAAGAATCAGGCCAAGGGAGGAAAGTTATTTTGTATTCCTTGGTGCTAAGCTGTCCGGGCTCAGAGACACATGCACACGCTATGCGAGGGTGCCACATGCCCTCCAAAGAGACAGTGTGACTGTGAAGGGTAGAATGATGTCACACAAGGTGGTGTGATCCCTCCCTCCTCTGGCCTTTGTGCTTCAGGGTCCCCGCTGCCCTGCACCTGCCCTGCGTATGCCCTTCTCAGCATCATCACTGCTGATTGATTGCTGATTAATTGGTTGGTATGTACATCTGTCACCCTGCCGCCCTTTTTCTCCTTCCTGGCTTCCATCGGCACATTTGTGACACACACGTGCCTGGGTTTAGGTGAGAGAACGAGGGTTAAGGTGTGTCGGGACATCCTGACCAGCTTGTTTGCCCCTGCGGGGCGGCTGGAGAGGAAAGCCGGTGTCCTGAACGCTTTTCCATTGGGGCAGCAGGGAGCGTCCAGCTGGACTCAGCTCTAAGGCTGAGCCTGGCTCCTGGGATCCATTCTAAGTCCTGGGGAAACTGAAGTTGAAACAAAAAACTGTTTTTTTTTTTTCATTTTAACATCTGTATTGGAGTATAATTGCTTTACAATGGTATGTTAGTTTCAGCTTCACAACAAAATCTCATACTTTTACATGTAGCTGTCCAGTTTGCCCAGCACCACCAAAAAACTGTTTGTTGTGTGTGTGACACAGAGAGCTTCTGAAACCTGTTCCTGATTCCTGAGAGGGCAAGGCCATTTGGCAAGGTGGTGACATCAGCACCACAGCCAGGGGTGGGGGA
>NW_020175675.1:1036935-1046663 GCF_003031525.2 Neophocaena asiaeorientalis asiaeorientalis | reverse complement strand
TGGGGTGCAGCCTGGGGGCAGGGCTGATGACTGGGGTAGGGTAGGGGAGCCTAGGGTGGGGGACAGCCTGGGGATGGGGACACTGGGCCTGGCACCAGCACTGGCAGGGCATGGTCTTAGGGTGGCTCTCGTGTTCTCTGCTCCTGGCTGGGAAGGGAAGGTATATTTAGCTGTGTGTCTTCCGCTGTCCTGGCCACAGGGCCTAGAGGGTAAGTGGGGCTTCACCTGCCCTGTCTGGGCAAACCCCATAGACAAGAAGCGTCAACAGTCTCCCCCAGTAGTTGTCCACAGCTGTCACCTGAGCTCCCCTTTCATGGGTTTCCAGGGGATGCCAGTGGAGACACTTTGAACATTGCTTTAGCATCCTGTTGTTGATGCCAGCATTGATGCCTTACATGGGGTAGTGAGTGGTGTCCCCTCTGTGACCCTACAGACAGCTGGTCCCAGAAGGGGAAGCCAAGGAGGTGTGGGTAGGCGTGACAGACCCCAGACAGTACCCTCGGCCCATGGTTCCTGCCTTAAAGGACCCTAGCCTTTCGTCACCAGTCACATCTAGGAATGCAGTGCTAGATCGGGATTTCTGTGCTGCCACAGAGAGCACACACACTGCATGGGCATGCACATACACACATGTACACATACACACAGGCAAGCATGAACAGACACAGATGCACATGCACACACCTATAGGTGTGTGCATGCATGGATGAACACGCATATACATAGATACATGTATACAAATGACACGTGTACACATACATGCATGAATGCACGCATATACAGGTCACGCAGAGATGCATACGTGCACACATATACTCCGATATACACTTAAAGGTGCACACATATACGTGTGTACGTGCACAGGTACACAATACACGTATGTATACACACAAGCGTACATACACAGATGTGTGTACGGTTTCATGAAATAGCCCTTACCCTGTTTTCTCTGCCCCAACCCCCTGACTTGATTCAGGGTTGCTCGGGTGGGAAGCTGCCGCATGACAGGCACTGACAGGCCCCTGAGTGCCGGGTTCAGAGACCCCTCTGGGTTCCATTCTCCTGACATTTAAAGTGGGGTCATGCACTCCTCCTGAACCAGCACAATTACGTGTAGGTAATGAGTGTGACATTGTATGACCCTGTCTTTCTAATGGGCTCCTCTCACTGTGACACTTTCATATGGGGGAGGCCAAATGCACACTCCTGACACTTGGCTCCCAGCAGAAGTGCCCATGAAAGCCAGAGGGTGGGCGCTTTGTCCAGTTGTTTCCATTTGAACATTTAAGGCTTCGATTCTTAATGCAACAGCGATCGCCGAGCCAGTGTTCCCGGTTGAGTGCACCGTGGCTGTGTGTCTGTGTGAGTGTGCTGTGTGCTTTGCTTAGCACTTTTAAATTATACGGAACTATGCATGCTTATTGAAAAAGGACAAACATCAAACCCTTCCAATGTCATAAAGCAAAACATGCATCCCTCACACCCCTTCCCCAGAGAGGAGTCGACTGTGTGTGGCATGGACCCTCCTGACCTTTGGCTATTCTTGTGGATTTTTTTAAAGACCATCTGGGGACGAGACGCAGGGTATGATTGAGGCCATCGGGAGTCTGGCGCCTGCTGATGAGGTAAAGACAGTTGAGAGCTGGATGAGGGAAGTCCATGCTGGGAAACTTCTGCAGAAAGAACTCGTACCCGTCCTCAGGCCGCCGTGGGCAGGGTGGGCCTGGGAATGGCTGGGAGTGAGTGGCCCCCTGGCTAGTTCAGCACCCGCCCTGCTCCGAAACGACAGTGTCTGGGTTGGTACAGGCTCAAGGCAATTAAGAAGAATGTTTTCCCTTCTCACCTAAACCAGTGTGAGCAGCCCGTGTGCACAGTGGTCATTCCTGCAGGTCCCGGAAGGAGAGAGACTGGCCCTTCCACCCGCCTCCGCTGAAATTCACTGGGCCCATTTGTTTGTCCATCTTTTTTTTTTTTTTCGGTACGTGGGCCTCTCACTGTTGTGGCCTCTCCCGTTGCGGAGCACAGGCTCCGGACGCGCAGGCTCAGCGGCCATGGCTCACGGGCCTAGCCACTCCATGGCATGTGGGATCTTCCCAGACCAGGGCACGAACCCGTGTCCCCTGCATCGGCAGGCGGACTCTCAACCACTGCGCCACCAGGGAAGCCTCACTGGGCCCATTTGTTAAGGCAGCTCAGCCTGTCCTGGAGCTGTGAATCCGTTCTAAATTTCTGTTCATTCTGGCTATGATGTGTGCGAAACTTTCTGCCACTGGGGCCTCACCTTGGTTCTCTCCAGCTCTGGCCTTAGTCTTCTAACTGAGATGTTTGTATTTCCTCTGGTCCTGCCGGTCCTAGAAGGGACCACATCGTTGAGCATTAAGTCCCTACTCCTGCTATGAAGAAAATAAAGCAGGAGGAGGATGGAGGTGGCCTTGGGGCCAGGGTGCATGTGGGAAGGAGCCAGCCACCAGGAACTCCTGGGTGGGGAAGCGGGGCGGGGGGTGTCGCAGAATGTTCTGGAGGAGGGAGCGGCAAATGCAGAGACTGGGGTTGGGGGGTGATCTGTGGCGAGTGAAGGGACGGGAGGCCAGGTCCCGTTGCTGGGCACTGTCGAAGCTTCATTTTACACTAACTCCTGTTCTGCTGCTCAGGGCACTTCTGCCGCTTGGTGAATAATCCTATTTCTGCAAAAATGTATGAACCCCAGTGTGGCTGCATAAGCACATCTTGCTCTGCCTGGTCCTTGGGACGGCTGCCTGCAGGGGGCCGTGTCCCCTGCTTCTCCACCCACTGAACTGCTGTCTTCCAGGCTACAAAGAATCAAAGCATTGATTTCTTTAAAAAAATTTAATTAGCTTTTATCAGAGCAATTAATGCGCATGATTTTAACTTGAAATAATTACTATACAGCTTATGAGAGAAAACAGGAGCTCCGGTCTTGTCGCTTTGTCCCTGAGACAGTGAGCTGCGACTGTTTTAGCCATTTTGGGTAATATTCCTTCAAAGTGCTTGTACAGATATTTCCTGCATTTGCTCTTTTAGATCCTGTATTACCATGGAAGGTGAGGATGGGGGCTCTCTGACGTCCTCCTTCACTCACTGTTCCCCCACCCTCCCAGTGACATTGCTCCACGGTTTTTGTTACTGGTGCCATGTCAGTATTGCTCAAAGCTGGGCCATAATAAGTATGCTTTGATCACATTTCCTTTCAAGTTTCACTTTTGCTTTCTCTGGGGTTAGTAACTGCTTCATTTTGAGTGTGTGTGCTTCATTTTTTATCTATGAATGTGTTACTCATCCTCAGGCTCCCCTCATATTTCAGTGCACAAACGCACGGTGACTCTGCACGAACTTTCCTGCACCCTCTCGGCCTCTGTCTCCTGCCCCCTGCACCCCTTCTCCACGGAGCACACCTTGTCTCTTGTCCCCCAGCTCTTCTTCCTTCTCAGGAAGACCAGGGATACAGCTCCCTTGTTTTGGTGGCGTGAGTCCTTCAGTAGCTTTCTGAGAAAGGATGTAAGGGAGGTGGAAGTTCTAAGAACTTTCATGCTTGGGACATGTTTCTGTGCTACACTCAGGTGACTGATAATTGGGTTTGATTTGAGAGTCTGCATGAGCAGTCCTCCTTCTTTGAGACTTTAAAGGCATTGTGCTGCCTCCTAGCTGTTGGCGTGGCTCTTGAGAGGTCAGTGTCTGGAGCCCGTTTTCTCTCTGGAAGCTTTCAGAATCTCCCCCTTTGTCTCCCAGGGCTCTATTGCAGCCTTTCTTCATTCACTGCACTGCTGGGCTCTTCCATTCTATAAACCTGTGGGGTTTTTATTTTGGACATTTTCTTGTTATTATTTCTCTGGTAACTTCTTGTATTCTCACTCTTTTCTGGAACTCCTGTCAGTTAGACATGGGTCTCCTGAATCCATCTTCTAGCTTTCTTCTCTTTTCTCTCCCTTTGTTTTTCTCTGTCACATTGTTCAACTATTAGGAAACCTCCTCAATTTTATCTTCCAATCCTTCAGCTGAACATTTTGTTGCCTTAATCGAGATTTTAATTTCTAAGGTCGCTTTCATTTTCTCAGGTTTCTTTGTGACTTCTCCTCTCACAGGCTCCAGTTTCAGCTCTGTTTGTCCACAACGGCAATTAATTACTAGCAGCGGTGTGCTACTGAACACAGCCATTATCAAACACTAAATTATGTGGACTTAAATAAATTGTATTAAAAATACAAGTGAAGGTAAACATACTCAAAACCCACTGCTTGCCGTGCATTGTACTATTTCCTGTACTATTACCTGCTCTTGAGGCCACACGCCTGTTGTATCTGTGTGGTGGAATTACCGTGCACTGGTGTGCTACCGTGCATCTCGTCCTGTCTCTGTGTTCAGTGACATCATGTTGGAAGCTTGAAAGCAGCATTTGCACCCCAGGGATCGGCATACACTACGAAGCAGGGCACCCTGCCCCCTTGGAGAGCCAGTTGTTAAGGTTTGCCAGTACACCACTGCTTTTGCTCACCTGTTTTCTTTCTAGTTTCTCAGGTTTGTTAACGTCCGCATGGGCTATCACCCTCTCCCCATTTTTATCCGTATGGGTTTATGTCCTTTTAGGGTGTCAGAATTTTACTGGGTATGAGGAGGGAGTTGAGATAAATCTCTGTGTTCTGGGCACCAGTTTCCAAAGAGGGATTCTCCCATCTCCCACATCTGGGTTCTAAGCCTGGTTGCAGTGCGTGTCATGGGATGTCCCAGAGGAGTGACTTCTGTCAGCGACTGAAGTAGGAATTTGTTCTTGCCGTTGGATCCTTGCAAACCATTTCCCTCCAACAGAGACTGGGCTCCATGCTGATGTTTGAGGGGAAATGAAACATCCCAGTGGGCCTCACATCTGTGCCCCGCAGCCAGAAGGGCACCCCAGGCTGTGGGCACACTGGGACAGGGCCTCACACATGCTCCTTTTGTGCTCAGGAAAGACCTCTCTGTGCTGGTGTGTGGTGGGGTTTTTTAAATAAACTTTCTATTTGAGAGCAGTTTTAGAGTCATAGTGACATTGAGCAGAAAGTACATAGAGTTTCCATATATCTTGTCCCCTCCTCCACATCAACGTCTCACTCCAGAGTGGTAGAAATCCTCTGAGCTCTGCCTGTTCACCCCTCACTCCGCTCTGACCCCGGCAGCCACTGAGCTTCTCCCTGCCCTGATTTGGAGCATTCCTAGAAACCTTACCTGTTTGGGAGCTCGGAGCAGAGAAGCTTTGGGGAGGCACTGCCAGTCACTGATCAATCATACAGAGAGAAAGTCTTCTCTGGTAAATTAATAAGACTGTGCCGTGGGATTTACACACATGATCTCTGGTACAGACACATTTGGAAATGTTCTGAATTGCTTTGCCAAGCAGTGGGAAGACAGCCTAGCAGATGGGCCAGGCTCCGCACGTCCAGAAATGGCTGGGACAGAAAGGTGGAGGGAACATGAAACAGGAGAGGCTGGATAGAAGGTCAACCAAGGTTGTGTGCTTGGGTTTAATCTGAGTGAGAAATGTTTCACATAGGGAAATGACATGCTCTGATTTACATTAAAAAAACATTATTCTGTCTGCTGCTGCTGTTTGGTAAATGTGTCACTGGGAGGTTGTATCTGTTTGGAATTGTATCTGATTGCTGGTAACAAAGATCTGAAAAAAACAGTAATTTAAAGAGATTAATAATTTATTATCAAGTCTAGGCAGAAGAAAGCAGGTGTAAAGTCTCCAGTATGTTGTGAGGGTCCCCAGTTCTTCTGGATTTCCACTTGGCTGTTCTCAGAATGAGACTCTTATCTTCATGTTCACAAGGTGGCTGGCAGAGCTCCAGCCATCAAATTTGAGTTCCAGGCAGCAAAAGGAGGAAAGGCTGAAGACAAAAAAAAAAAAAAAATGCCAACACTAGCTGAGTCAGCCTCCTTTAGAGAGCTTTCCTGGAATTCCTACCTAATAACTTCTGTCCACAGTTTGTTTTTATTTTATTTTATTTTTTTTTGCCGTACGCGGGCCTCTCACTGTTGTGGCCTCTCCCGTTGCGGAGCACAGGCTCTGGACGCGCAAGCTCAGCGGCCATGGCTCATGGGCCTAGCCGCTCCGTGCCATGTGGGATCTTCCCGGACCGGGGCGCGAACCCGTGTCCTCTGCATCGGCAGGCAGACTCTCAACCACTGCGCCACCAGGGAAGCCCTGTCCACAGTTCTTTGGCCAGAACTGCTGCCAGGGGAGCTGGGAGACATGGTTAGCTGGCCACACTGCCATCCTAGGTAAAATCAAGATTCTGTTAGTGAGAATAAAGGGATGTGGATGCTGAGACAGGAAGCCAGCAGTCTCTACCCCAGGCGGCAAGAACGGAAGCAGGGTAAAGGGGTGGGTACTGGTAGTGGCGGAAATGGACCCGGGAACGAGCTAGGCGGGTGTCTCGTGCACCCCGAGCCAGTAACATCATCCACGCAAAGAGCCCTCACCAGGGCCTGGGCATCCTGTGGCTGTGTAGGATTGCTGTGGTGTATTTAGTGTTCACTGGACACTCCGGGGTTGCTTGCTGAGTGGGTCACATCGGGAACACCTCGCCTGGCCTGGGCTTCTGGAACCACCTTGTACCTCACTTCCCTGCTAAGGGCAGGAGAGCAGAGTCCCCACCAGGGCCCCAGCTGAGGGTGACTGTGACCCACACGGTGGGTGCCTCTAAGAGCTGGCTCCGCAGAGGGTGAGCACTCACGGCTACCCCATGAGGCAGCTCTCTCTCTTCTTCCCCTCCCGGCCTCCTTGGCCTCCTGGTGCATCCGGTGTTGTGTTTAGCATGGATCGTGCCTTTGCCACTGGGTGTCTGGGCTGGCCGTCCCCCTGGGCCCCCAGCGCAGGGCTTGGCCTGCAGCCCAGTGCCCATCCTGTAAATAGTTACGTTGGCAAACGGCCATGCTCATCCATTCACACGTCATCTGTGGTTGCTTTTGAGCTACCGTGCTGGGCTCGAGTCGCTGGGACAGAGGCTCTAGGAATCAAAAAGCTGAAAATAATGCCCATCCGGCCCTTTGTCGAAAAGAGGTGCCAGTCTCCACCCAGGATGGGCCAGTCCCTGGAGGAAAAGATGGACTCAGTGTGCTCCCTGACTTCATGGGCCAATAGGCATGTTGGGATGGAGAACAGATCCTGGGTGGATGGGGAGCCCCGCCAGGCAGCCTTCGGCTGGGGGGAGGAGGTGCAGAGTGGGTGCCTGAGCAGGGAAGGTGGGCGGGCAGATGAGGCTTGGCCCCTGGTGTCTGGCCCTTGCCCAGCATCTCCCCAGTGGCAAGTGCTCACCGTGAAAGTCCCCCATGAGTCCTTCCTTTGTGAAGGGGAGCGGGCGTGGTAGTGGCCCGTACGCACATAAAAAATATGTGGCCCGTACGCACATAAAAAAATAAATAAAATAAAAGGACCCCAGAGCACTGTGGAGGGTGAGCTGTGCTCCCTGCTAGGCTTTGGGGGCCAGAGAAGGACACCAGGGTGTGAGAGGTGACTTCCCAGGCAGAATAGAAAGGAGCAGGGAGGGCTCCCTGGAGGCAGTGACTTAACCAGGTAAACAGGAAGCCGGACCTTCTCCCCAGACCCTCTTGGGAGGTTTGGTTTGGACTGATGTGTCAGAGGGCAGCAGGGCAGGTGGCTGCACAGGTGCTGCCCTGTGGCAAATTGTGGGGTCCCCAGGGAGACGGAGCCGGGAGAGGACGGCTGGAGAGGGAGTTAAGGGAGCTGGCTGCCCCTCAGGCGTCCTGAGGGATGGTGGTCAGGATGCTGACGTGGTGGTGGGTGCAGGGGAAGGTTCTAGAGAGGGAGGGCCCGGGGGTGTCAGTAGGACTGGTAGACCTGGAGGGGGGTTGGCTTGGTGGGAGTGGAAGGCAGAGGAGGACGTGAGCATGGCTGACTCCCAGGGCCTGTGGGGGTGGGGAGAGGGGTGTCGGGGAGGCAGCTGCTTCACCATTTTGCAGCAGATACTCAGTTGAGGAGCAGGTTGCATGCCCTTGGATTCCGTGTGGGCCCCACAGGGCAGCACATCTGCAAAGTGCAGTGGTTCTGCTGTAGCTTAATTGTATTCCCCAGATGTGGTTGGCAAGCGTCCTGCCTCTGTTCAGGCCGACGTTTTGCTTTAACCTCCCCCAGAGAAGGCGGGAACGAGCGCATCTCACAGTCTCACTGGGATCCTGGTGGGGCCTTGGGTCAGGGGCAAACCCTAATCGCCCCAATTCACTGATGTGGAGCAGGGCTGCCCTGCAGCTCCCCGCAGGGACCCTTGCAGATGGTGCACGGGGCTGAGCAGGCGGGAGGCTGGGACTCCAGGCAGTCGTGGGGCAGGGGCAGAGCGTGGGTGCCAGGAGATCTGAGGACCCCCAGCCCCACAGTTTCTCTGTTCAGCACAGGCCTGTTCTTTCCATGAGGTGCTTCGTCTCAGTGACAGATCAGAGGCCGTGACCAGTTTCCATGACATGCCGACTTTTGTGGTGAGGCTGGAGGAGCGAGGCCATTGGGGTGGCCCTGTCCCCTGCAGGAGGTCAGCTCCTCCTGCACGACCAGGACATGTGTGCGTGCATGTGTATGTGTCTGTATGCATGCGCGTCTGTAGGCATGCATATCTGTATGCGTGCATACGTGTGTGCTTGCACATACGCCTGTGTGTGTGTCTGTGTGTGTACTCTCACATTTCAGCCTCCGTGCAGCTCTCCGGTCTTTAGTTCTGGCTGTCGTCCTCGATGAGTATTACAGGAATTGGGAAGCCAGAGTCTCTGAGGGAAACTGAAACCCCAGTTCTGTTCCCTACCTTCCCATCGCATTACCAGCTGGACACAGTGCCCGCACAGGGAGGAAGCTGGGCAGCCAGGCAGGCATTTGTCTCCCTGGTCTGGGTCCCTGTGTCTGTCCTGCGTTCCGGGCCCACCTGAGGACCAGGAAGCCCTGACTCCTGTAACTCTGGGATACGGTGTCTGTGTGGGGCTGTCCCCACAGGAAGCCCTCTGTGTCTCCACCACTCTCTTCTCCTCAGCAGACAGAGTCCGTGGCTGGGGATGTGGTGAGAGCAGAGCCGTGGGGAGATATTGAGCAAACAGAAAGCAGGTGTTATTACGACACATCCTGACTCGTAACCCTTCATTTTCACTTTCTTCCAGGATTTCTTCGGAGGGCTGTAGAGAAGCACGCTGTTTAAGAACCAGGTGGCCTTTGACATTTGCAGTGGTGAGAGCAGCTCGACCTCACCCAGAGTGCTGAGAAATGCGGGGCCTCAGGGCTTGCGCCGCCCACCAGCTCCAGGCTGCCCTGCAGCTCTGAGCAGCGACCACCCTGACACCCACTGTGGGCTCGCCTGCCCGCGGGCATTTGCTGCTGAAGTCCCCACTGTGGCCCCAGCCGATGAGGATGTGCGCCCCCGTCGGGGGGCTGCTCACCGCCCTCGCAGTGGTGTTTGGGACAGCGGTGGCGTTTGCACCCATACCTAGGATCACCTGGGAGCACAGAGGTGAGGGCAGAACCGTGTCAGGCGCTGGTGGCATCTGAAGGGAATGGCCACCCTGCTCCCTGCTCGTGGTGTTGAGATGCACAGGTGCCCTTTGCTCTGCTGGATCTGGCCTCCTGGCACTTGCGTGTGGGCAGACGGCCTGCACCGCCGCTTCTGGGGAGATGGTCCGATAACTGGAAACACTCGCAGGGCTTGTTCTTGGCCTGCTGATTTGGCTTCTAAATCGGGGCG
>NW_020175675.1:948536-1036924 GCF_003031525.2 Neophocaena asiaeorientalis asiaeorientalis | reverse complement strand
CCTGAATCGGGGCGGGTTGGGGGGGGGCCCTGGAAGGATGTTTGTCTTCCTTGTGCCTGATGACGTTTGGTGTGCACTGCCTGAGCACAAACCACACCAAGTAGTATCAATATTTTGAGGATGTTTAATTATGTGTAGCTGAGCTTCAGGCCAGTTGTTTTCATTTGCTATTTATTAGTTTCTCTTTTGTTTATTTCCTCGTTTGGGAGCTGTATCTTAGGAACCGTCCGCTCCAGTCTCTCAGGCTCAGTGGTCCTGAGCGAGGTGTGCTTGCAGGGCTGGAGCTGTCTTGTGCAGAATTCCAGGCAGTGTGTGTGCTGGGAGAGCCTCTATCCTGTGTGCATCTTTCTTCAACAGTGGGAAATTAGAAGAGCAGAAGTGTGACCACCTAACCCTTCCATAAAATCAGAGCTTGGTGACAGATGGAAAGCCAAGTTTAAAATTGACTCTGGGATGGTCAAAAGGAAGAAATGCCTCCTTAAGAAATAGTGTCAATACATTTATATTACTCCTAAATAGCTCATCCTTAAATTCCTCATATTCCTAAATAGCTTTTGATGCAATTACCAAATAAGTGAAAAAGTCATTTGTTTCTCTGCTTTTTAAGTTTGTGGTGGTTATATCCTTGGAAAATGCTTGGGTTAAGGGGTGTAATCACTGAAATAGATTTTTTTAAAGGCTTTGAGGTAAATGATTTTTTTCTGAATAAGAAAATCCTACATAGTTATATTCTCTATAAACCTCACTTGTGGATGATTAAATACACATAGACAAGAGTTTGATGGGAGGGAGAGGGAACCACAGTGGTCAGCAGTTTGAGGTGTCTGGCCTGCAGTCTCCTTGGAGGTCACAAGGTTACACTGCGAAGAGGTCACGCTGCCTGAAGGTCATGTTCCTAGGAGGTCACGCTGCCGGGTTTGGAACTCAGCTGGGCTGGAGGGAGCAGAGCAGGACGGAAGTCAGGGCACAGCACTGGTAGAGCACAGTGGCTCTGGGGCCTCACACTTGGTGGCAGCCTCCACCCAAAGGTGCCTGAGTTCTGGCCTCGGCTGGGGCCTGTCCAACTGTGGCAGCAGACCCATGCATGGCCCCAGTGAGACAGCCACGCACTAAAAGGAGACCAGATGCTCAGGGTGTGTCCAAGCTCAGAAATACCTAATACGTTCTCCCCCTACCCCGCCCTCCCCAGAGGTGCAGCTGGTGCAGTTTCACGAGCCGGGCATCTTCAACTACTCGGCCTTGCTGCTGAGTGAGGACAAGGACACCTTGTACGTGGGCGCCCGGGAAGCCGTGTTTGCCTTGAACGCACACAATATCTCCAAGAAGCAACATGAGGTATGGTGTGGGCTCCTCACTCCCCTGCTGTCTGGGCCACACACCCTTTCCAGTGTTTTCTCCTCAGATCCACACACCGGCCTCCTCCTGGGATGTCGGGCCCTCTCTTGGCTGTGGAGCCTGCTTACCCCAGTGGCCAGCCCCACGGACGTCCTGTGTGTCTAGCGAGCAGCCTTCCTGTCCACCAGGGCTGAGGGCCCTGTCATCCTGAAGCTTCTTTCCCGCCCTGTGTCTACCAAGCCCCATCTCAGGGTGTCCCCTGGCAGCCTCCATCCTCCCCAGGCTGGCAGTTCACCCAGGGGTCACCCTCTTTTTATCTTGGATTTTTGAACATTTTATTACGGAAAATCTCAGGCACACACGGGAGCAGAGGGAGTGATATGATGAACCCTGTACCCGTCGAGGCTCCTGCAGGCCGGGGCTTCACCCCCATCCTCCCATCCACGTCTTCCTCCTCTGCTCCCTCTGGGAGGCTTTGCAAATCCCAAACACATGTTCTTCATCTGCACATGTTTCCCTGATCATCTCCTAAAGGAAGGGACTCCTTTTTTCAAAATAACCAAACTATCGTTATTGCATCCCCCAAATTAATTTCATCAAATAGTGTTCAAATTTCACGGACTCTCTCATAAATGATGTTTGACTATTCAGTTTGATCGGGTTGAACTCAGGCCATCTGTGTGGCCAGGCACTCTGTCTGTCGTGGAGTCTCCATTCCTAGGAGCCGCCCTGGGTCTACTTGGCTGGGAGAGCCACTCACGATCCTGTCTGGCCCCCAGCCCCAGTCTGGCTCCTGTGAGAGGCCGGACCCTCCACCCAGGCGGGCGTCCTCCTCCTGGCCCTTGACCATCGCAGTCTGGAGCACGTCAAGGGTTGCAGAATGGGACGTCCCGCCTCTACCTTTCCTTCTCCATCTGTGAGCTGGAATACTGTCTGTGACGGGGAAATGCCCGTTGCCAGCCATTCACATCTCCCGAGGCCAGTTCCTTTGGACATGGCAGGATCAGTGCTTGAAATCTTCGCCTTTATTTACTAGTTTTCCAAATAATGAGTAAGTTCTCCCCAAAGGGAGACAGTGGGTTTTTGGACTGTTTTTGGTTTTTTAGTATGACCATGACTCGTGGATTTAAACGTGTTTGAAGTGCCTCAAGCCATTGTAACCAATGCTCGGACTGTCCCCTCCTGGCCTCTGGCAGCCTCTCCTCTGCTCCTGAATCCTTAGACACCACCCTAGTGGTTGGTGTAATTTTCTGGTTCTCTGGAATCAAGCCAGCCCATGCTCACCTTGTGCCTTTTCTGCCCCAGATCTCTTATTTTTTTGTTTCATTTTGTGTTAGTCTCCAGAGTCAGGCATAGTACTTAATTTCTGTTTCATGTAAACGAGATTCTGGTTATTACCCCGTGAAAATAAAGTGTTTGGAACAGTAGGCACTTAGAGCAGAGGGTTGCCAAGGGCCTGCCCTGCTCAGCCCCTAGTCCCTGTGTTCATTGAATCCCCTTCCTCTGAGCCTTATTCTCCTTTCCAACAACTCAGGCTAACACTGCCTTTCAGAATCTCGTCTTGGAGCATCGTGGTTCCACCGTGTGCTTGTGCCGACCTGCAGGCGCTCAGTCAGAGCCCCCGTTGCTCTGTTAATGCCATCACTGTGGGTAACCGAGAGGCTTTAGGCTCTGTAGACGTAAAAGAGGGGGAAAAAGTGAAAGGACTACAGCCAAGCTTCAGTGAAAACGCCATGATCAAGGGCCTGTCAGAGTTCGTGCTCCTGTGTCCTTATGCACTGCCTGTAGATAATGATGAAATTGTCTACATTTTAATTTCTAAAGGAAGTTGCTATTGGAAATGGGACTTTGTTCTGCTTTCACGTGTCCTGATTAGCACTTCCATTTCTCTGAAAACACATTGCTAGGGGATTCACTTCACTGCCATGGAGAAGCACCGTGTACTTCCTGACCTCTGAGTGCCCGACGGCCAGCTTTGATTCTCTGGGAGGAAATATATTTTGGCATCAATCCTGGAATATCACACGGGCAGATGGGGCATCTTGGGGACAGTGAGGCAGGAGCGTGGGAGCCTTCTGTGATGCAGCGCTGTTGCTCCCTGTCCTCTGGAGGGTGCGGGGCTGAGGCATCTGCCAGCCTGGCTCGTCCACCTGGTGTGGAAGAAGCAGGAGCACAGATCTCAGCGGGAAGACATCTGACCTGAGGGAGCCCCGTGGCTTCATCGCTTTCACCTGCTACCGTCACATAAAATTTAAAGCATCATAACCCTGCTGTTCCACTGATAAAGTAAACGTCAAGACATTTTACTAGACTCAAGAATCAGTTTTGAAGGGATGAGAAAACCCACTTGATGTTTGAAAATGCCTGCAGTTTAGGGAATTCCCTGGCAGTGCAGTGGTTAGGATTCTGCGCTTCCACTGCAGGGGGCACGGGTTCAATCCCTAGTCAGGGAACTAAAGTTCCACATGCCACGCAGTGCGACCAAAAAAAAAAAAAAGAAAAGAAAATGCCTGCAATTTATTTTTTTGATAAATAATTGAATCCTCCCCACTTTCAGTCATTTAATTTATGCAGTTTTTTTCAGTGAATAGCAGTCACCTGGGAGCCGCCTTCCAGGCCCCCTGGCTGCAGCATGAGGATCACAGAACTTTCATGAAGCCCCGTTGCTCACGGGTCCCAGCGTCTGCTCTCTGAGCCTCACTTTGCAATCTGAGATATTAATGTCTTGGGAAATACCTGTGCTCTAAACACCACCATGTGCTTTGTAAACTGTATGTTTTTTATACCAGTATCTCCTTCTAAAGGGGGAACATGCACTGAAATGGACTCTCGTTTTTCCTCACAGGCGTACTGGAAGGTCTCGGAAGATAAAAAAGCAAAATGCGCGGAAAAGGGGAAATCAAAACAGGTAATTTCTTTTGAAAGCTTCAGAGCCCACCCAGGCCTGTCTTACTTGTTTGACTCTCCCGAACGCCCCGACTTCTGTGGTGCAGCCCAGGCAGGTTGCCCCGCCCTCAGGATGCTGCCAGGCTTGCTCACGTCATCGCGACTCATCCTGCAGGTTACCTCCCTGTTCCCAAGTGGCGAGCCTGGGGCTCTCAGTGCAAGTGCCAGACATACTAGGCTTTAGAAAATTACTTTAAAGTTTATCTGAATTGAATTTATTCAAATGGCCTGAAACTTTGACTACAGAAAACGATGTCTGGTGCCTGCTGGCCTAAAGGTGTACAGTGCAGGGTTCATGCCTTCCCTGAGCCCCAGTGGCCTGGAGGGGTTGCTGTAGGATTTCTGGATTGTTGGCAGCATCTGTGCCTTGAGATACTGCTCCTTCGCTAGGAGATACTGGGCATCTCAGCGTGGTGGCCATCCGGGAAGCGCTGGGCTGAGTGTCCATCCATCTCCCTCCAGAGCTCTAGGTTATGGCTACCACCCACTTGGGCTACCCTGCCCCTAAATGGTGCTGGGCCGATTTTGGAGTCTTGGAATACAAGTGCCCCGTCTTCCTTGGTAGTTGGTTAAGACAGCTGAGTTATAGTCAATTTCAGTAGTTGTTGGCTAATTTCAAAGCAATTAAAATAAAATAAAATAAAAAACAGAAAAAATGTTTTGGCTAAACTTTTTTAGCAAAGTACTAAACACTTTCACCAAAGTCACTAAATTCGAAATGAGGGAAAATGCAGGCATTGGGTTGTAATAACAGGTGTCGCAGGGAGTTGTCTTAGAGCTAAATTAGAACAGGCACTTTGGCCAGCCCCACGTGGAGGCCATACAGCGGACAAGGGTCCCTCCCAGTTCTTTCAGGGACGATGAATTACTTCCAACCAGTTTCAAAACAATCGCGGCAAAAAAAAAAAAAAAAAAAAACCTTTCCCAAGTGGAGATAATTTCAGATGCTAGCACATATAATCCAAGTACATTTCAGCCTAAAATAGTGGGTGGGTTCTTCAGTGGCATCTGGTTTTCCTGCAGGGCCTTTCTGATGTGGAGCCGGCTCAGAGCCCCTCATTAGTCCTGCCTCTCCCCTGAGCTAGGCGGGCCGGACACACCCCTCTCCTGAGAAGCACTGCTTCCAGTTGCGCACATTGGGGCGTCGAGGGTGGGGTCCCCCAGAGAAAGGGAAGGTGGAGGGAACTCTGCACAGCACACACCCCCTCAGGCCTGCCAACACAATGAATGGTCTGTGTGTTCAGTGAGAGTGAATGCGTGTTTCCCTGTGCCAGGTGTCCAGTAAGGTTTGAGGTCAGCTTTCATTGCTTTTTGGCTGATACACTTTTGCCGAGTATAAATCAGTGACTGAGGTGAAATCTGTTTGGCACTTGACAGCGGCCTGTGGACCCTGCAGAGGCAGAAGCAGTCTGGCCAGCTGCAGACTTAGGTTTGTGCAGGGGTGGAGCCAGGTCTCTGGGAGCCTGCTCCCACCGTGCCAGGCAGGGCAGGGCTAGCCTGTGCAGATGGATGGCACCTGAGGCCCGAGGTGGAAGGGTGGCAGCGAATTCACAGTCGGATTGGTCATCAGTGAGCTGTGAGGAGCTGCTGTCGGGCGTGTACTTGGCTGGTTTGTGCTCTGCAGCGAGCAGGTTGGACAGCTGGGATCATGGAGGGCGTCCGGTGGAGCCTGCACGGTGGCTGACCCGTGCGTTTCTCTTCCTTGTAGACAGAATGCCTTAACTACATCCGAGTGCTGCAGCCCCTCAGCGCCAGTGCCCTTTACGTGTGCGGGACCAACGCGTTCCAGCCAGCCTGTGACCACCTGGTAAGGCCGCGCAGGTCCCCTGGTCAGTAGTTAAAGCAGCGTGTGGGGCTCAAGGCAGCAGCAAGTGGTCTCCACTCTGCAGTTTGGGAGGATTTTCTCCTGCCAGCTGTGTGGGGATGGGGGTGGCCCATGGCTCCGCAGAAGGCCTCTGCCCACTCACCGGCCTCCTTTAAGCCTTCCAGTCTGTAAACCGCCATGATTGAGGGCATGGCTGGGTGCAGGACTTACAGGACCGCTGGCCCATAGTGCAGAGCGGGCAGTGGGGGGACCTTCTGGGAAGGCCAGTGTTGACAGAGAGGAAGCATCAATGTGCCCTGATCTTGTCTATTTCTCCTTGTCACATTCTGTATTTTGTGAGGGAGCCCTGGCTATGACATGGGCCCTGGTCAAGTAGAAAACTCAGGACTTCTGCTCTTGGATCCCTTGTTCTTGGTTCATATATGTTACGGACTAAGTGTTTGTGTCTCCCCAAATTCCATATGTTGAAGCCCTAATTCTCCAAATGTGATGGTATTTGGAGATGCAGCCCATGAGGAGGTAATTAAGGTTAAACGAGGTCATGAAGCCGGGGTCCTGATAGGATGATGACCTTATAAGAAGAGGAAGAGACACCAGAGCTCTCGAGCTCTCTCCCTCTGTCACGTGAGGTCACAGCAAGAAGGTGGCTGTCCGCAAGCCAGGAAGAGGTTTCTCACCAGGAACTAACCATGCTGGCACCCTGATCTCGGACTTCCAGCCCCCAGAACCATGAGGCAGGAACATGTGTGGTTGCAGCTCCCCCGACCCCTGTCTGTGCTCGTCATGGCAGCCCGGGCTCACTACAACGGTGTCTGCTGCTCTGGTCTTGGGGCATCACGTTCAGTGTTGGCTGTTGGAGTACGAGTTGCCCACTGATAGACAGTTCTGGAATTCTTCCCTCTGAGGAGTGACAACACAGTGCCAGTTTGCTGAGCGGTTAGAGAAGCAGGACCCATCTCCGTCACCTGCATCATGTCCTTGACTCTCCTTGAGCCTCGTCAGTAGGGTCCTTTGGAGAGGGCCCCCCACTCTTACACCGCCCTCCCACCACTCCTGATTCCCTTGCTGACGGTAGCCGGAAGGAGAGAGCGGATTAGACAGCAGCATCTCTCTGGGAGATACTCTTTTTATTCAGATAATCTGATGAGCCATTTATAACAACCACAAAGAGGGAGGAGTGTTTTAAATGCACTTGAGGATCGATAATGAAGCACATTTCCTCGTGTTTGTCCCTATTTAGTGAGTAACTGTCAAGTGTGAAGTATGCTAAAATGGAAAGCTTAGTTTGCTAGAACCCTAAATTCATTGGAATTAAAAAAATGTTTTCCAAGCTTGAGTCGGAGATACATGACAGGACAAAGTATGGGCGAAGTAAGGACCTGCTTCGAAAACCTTGTATCTGCACACAGACCCCTGGGGTGGGGTCTATACATAGGGTGGGTCTGCCGGGCTGTCTGTGTCCACAGACTCTGGTGACAGAGGTTGGGAGCGGGGTAGGGGGTGCATCTTGGTGTTGAGATCTTCAGTCCTCATAGACTTAGTTTCTTTTTCCTTAGGTCACATTAGTCATATTAGAAACATTTTGCACGTGAAAGGATTTCCTGGCTAAACTCTATAGTTAGAAGCTTAAGGTATGGAATTTAAACTTAAATTCCATGGGCATGTCAGTTGTTGAGGTAAGGGAATCATATGTTTCATTTCAATCTAGACCTATATTTTTTCCCAATGTTTAAAAAAAATTTCAAGCCGACAGAAAAGTTGGTCACACACACGTGTTCTAACTACACAGATTGCATGGTTGGGAGCGTCCGTATATGTGCACAGGTGTGAGCACACCCATGACCCCTAAATGCTGTCACATGCCTCAGAATAACGACATTTTCCTACAATAATGCCAGGTTTGTCATTATATCTAAAGAGATATCATTAGAGATATGATATCTCTGATGTCATCTAACCTCCAGCCCCTGTTCAGATTTCCCCAAACATCTTCTTGAAATGTAGTCAGTGAATCACATCAAGTGGGGTGCACTGTCACCCCAGTTCATACTTCCTAACCTAAGAGGTGAAAAGTCTGTATATTGTTTCCACCAGCCTGTTAGAAATGTAACTGCATCTTTCCCATGCCCCTGAGCCCTCTCTGCTCCGTCTGTGACATGTTTCCCTCGCTCTGACAGACAGCAGGGCTGCCCACCCACCCATCGCAGTTTGGGTGTCCGTCTTCTTAAGCTTCGCCGGGCTTTCAAGTGGAAAATGGTACCGCACTTTCATTGCCTTGTGCTTCCTGGGTTGCTGGCAGCTCAGGCATCCTTTCTTGTCTGTGCTGCCGGATAGGTTTCTTCTTCTCTAACTTGCTGTGCTTTGACTGTTTTCCTCCTGGAAATGCTTTATTACTCATTTGTACAGGCTTCTTGTATATTCAGGGATGGAAATGCCTCATCTGTCATTTTGCAGGCATTTCCCCCGCTTTGTCACTGTCGATCTCTGTCTCATTCTTCTGTGGACAGACGCTTCCCAGTGCTTTGTGTATTGGATCTGTCCATTTTTTCCCTTACTTGGCTTTGGGCTGTCTTGTCAGGTGAGGAGAGATTATCCCAAGACTGAAATTGTCACCCATACTTTCTGTTAGTGCAGCACGGTTCCGTTTTTAATATTTAGATCATCGATCCACCTGGAGTGTGTTTCGATGGGTGGAATGAGGTAGAGATTCTGCTCCTTTTTTCCTGTTATCTGTTTATTGGATAGCCTGGTCCCCCGCTGCTTTGAAGGCGTCTTTGTTGATATTAAAGTTCTGCACGTGGCCTTCTAGTCCCTTCCGGAGCACATCCTGTGTTTGGTTCTCCCTGGCTGTTCTACGACCCTAGAGCCATCAGCATTGCCGTCTCTGTCCTATAGGAGAGTCAACTGAGGCTCCAAGATCTGGAGGCGCTCTCGAGGGTGTCAGAGGGTGCCAAGGCACCAGTGTCCAGACCTGGGACCAGGTGGTAGACCGTGCATGTGCTCTCTCCTCTGTCCCCCCAGAAGAGTGAGTCTGTAAATTAAATGGTCCCACAAAGACATATTATGACTACAGAAGTTCAGACATTTTATGGCACTCTTTCTTTTCATTCAATTATAGAACTTAACATCCTTTAAATTTCTGGGCAAAAATGAAGATGGCAAAGGAAGATGTCCCTTTGACCCAGCACAAAGCTACACGTCCGTCATGGTTGGTGAGTCCTGCTCTCAGGGTCTGTCCCTGGCTTAGTTCTGCTGGACCCCCAGGAGGTCCCGTTCCTCCTCCTCCACAGGGGTCTCCCTCTGCTTCGTTCCCATATTCAGTATCCTCACAGAAGGTACAGGAGCCTCTGCACAGACGCGCTGATACAAGCTTTTGAATTCATTGTTCAGTAGGATAACCAGCCACCTCCACAGTCCTCAGGTTAGATTTGTAGGAAGAGATTATCTTATATCTGTCATTTGTGCAAATCATCTGGATTACTCGGCCACGCTGAGTTAACGCTCCTGTTTGAGGAACGTTTGTGACTGAGCCATGACCTGCCTTGGAACGGCCTTGTATACCTAAGGCGAGCAGGCCAGGAGCCCTATGTGCACCCACTGTTGTGTTTGTTATTTTACTGGATGCAGGAGTTACTTGCGTTGTGTTACTTATTGCCCCTGACAGTTTAACATGGAGCCTAAAATTACCCATGTCAAAGAAACAAAACAGAAGACTCAGGAAGCAGAAACATGTGCCCAGAAGCAGGGTGATAGTCTCTCCGCTTCCTGGGAGGACTTGTGTTAGCTTGGGAGGAGAATGTGGTGCTGAGCGTCTGTCCCCAACACGAGTGTTGATTCCCTTTTCCTCTTTCCGCCCAAAGATGGAGAGCTTTATTCTGGGACGTCATATAACTTTTTGGGAAGCGAACCCATCATCTCCCGAAATTCTTCCCACAGTCCTCTGAGAACAGAGTATGCAATTCCTTGGCTTAACGGTAAGAAGCAGGTGGCGTCATGGAAGGTGTGTTTCTGCTCGGGGTGGCTTCCTCGCCGGCAGAGCCCTCACTCCAGTTCTCCTTTTGCCGGCTCCCAGCCTCACAGGAGGGCATCTGCGGCTCACCCTCCTCTGTCCCGGGGCTCACGTCAGCCCCAGTGTAGGAGGGGCGCTTCTGGAACTGCTGGGGGCTCCACAGCCAGCATCCACGGGCTTCTTTGCTTTCTTCTCTGCTAAGAGAGCGCTATTTCAAGCCTGCCTTTACCCCTTCTGGAAAACGGATCTGGGAGACTCAGAATGGCGAGCTCAGGCTCGTTACATCAGCATGTGATATTATACCATTATCTCTGGACATCATGTGTCCATGTTGGATTCACGGTCCAGATGGCTCACAGAGATGCTCACAGGGGACTTTTCTCGTGGGCATCGGCCAGCCAACCAGAGCCTTGGGGCACCTGGATCTGGTGGTCAGCAGTTTGTCTCTTTTAGGCACATGCTGTTTAAACTGGCAAATGCATATCTTCCAGTGGGTCTCCAGGCTATGGTGGGATCAAGCTCCCTGGGGCCCCCAGGCTGCCTGCCAGTTGGGAGGCCCAGCCCTCAGTTGTTGGGCTGGACCGGGAGGCTGTGCTTCAGAACCCCCATCTCGGGCATCTCCTTAGGCCAAGGAGGGCAAGATGGGCACCGTCACCATTCCCGGGCCCTGACGTTTGTTTGGGGGTGTGGTGTGGACACCCTCCCACATCCTCGATAGGGGGTGCCCGGGCCCTCGGTGCGCACAGGCATAACCAGAGCGTCTGTTCCCTGCAGAGCCCAGCTTCGTGTTTGCTGACGTGATAGGAGAGAGCCCGGAGGGCGGGGACGGCGGGGATGACAAGGTCTACTTCTTCTTCACGGAGGTGTCTGTGGAGTACGAGTTCGTCTTCAAGCTGATGATCCCACGGGTAGCGAGGGTCTGCAAGGTAAGCCCAGCACCCCCTCTTCTCTTTGGTCCCAGCCCTCAGTGAGAGCGTGTTGCCTAGGCTCCACACTTCCTCCGAGATGTCCATTTCCCGATCACTTTATTCTTCCACGCTACAGATGTCAGTGTGGACAGGCCGAGGGCTCGGGCCTCTGTCCTCCCTGCGGGCCTCCCTGGAGACCACAGGGGCGCCCGCCCTGTGTGTGACGATGACTGTCCTCAGGGCTCTGATCTTAACACACCTCCCTCAAACCTCCCCCAGTTTAAAAAAGTTAGTTTTTCTATACTGTGTTAACCAAATTCTGTTGGAATTGGGGTTTTTCCATTCCAACATAAAGATGAGGAGGGGTGCATTTTCACTGTGTCCAGAATAAGTGAGGATACGTCGATTTCATATTCTGCATCCAATTGTAAGAGTTTTGGTATTTCTCTCCAGACCAAGTCATGTCAGGGGTGTTTCACGATTGCTGCTTGGTGGGCAGTTCACTGAAAAGTATTTTGGAGGACCTGGCAGGACCAGAGCACCTCAGCAGATAACTTGGGGGCTGGAAGGAAGTGAAGATTTGACCTCCCACAAGGAGCGCCTTTTGGGGGAGACCACGCATACACACATTGGCTTGAGACAGATTGGGGAGCCTGTGCGTCCACCAGCCCCTGTCTCTGCCAGTCACTCGTGGATGGGTCGTGAGTCTGGAGATGCACATGAGCCAAAGGGCCAAAGCAGTGAACATGTGCAAGGATGGCGGGGGTCTGCTGCATGACACAGAGTGTGGGCAGAGTCGAACAGTTGTTCTAGCTGCAGTTGGGAGACTGGTCGTCGAGAGGGTTTTGTTCGTTTGGTTTTGTGCTTCAATCGATGACCCGAGCTGGCACGAAGGGAGTTGCTGGCGTCACTAGTAGTCTGCAGCCAGCTTTCCTTTTCAGCCTTGGCTTCCTTTCATTCAAGCAGAGCTGCTCTGGGCCCAAGCACATCACTTATCACCTGCTCACGGGGGAAGTCTGCCCTCCTCCTACCATGCGTGTCTTTGGGGTTACAGGGGGATCAGGGCGGCCTGAGGACCTTACAGAAGAAGTGGACCTCCTTCCTGAAGGCCAGGCTGATCTGCTCCCGGCCGGACAGCAACCTCGTCTTCAACGTGCTGCGAGACATCTTTGTCCTCAGGTCTCCCGGCCTGAAGGAGCCCATGTTCTATGGGGTCTTCACCCCACAGCTGTGAGTGCCCGGGTGGGTGGGTTGGGGGTGTTTTCACTGCGCTCCCCGATTCAGGGCAGTCACGTCGCCCCCTCCTCCCCAGGAACAACGTGGGGCTCTCGGCCGTGTGCGCCTACAACCTGTCCACAGCCGAGGCAGTCTTCTCCCGTGGGAAGTACATGCAGAGCGCCACGGTGGAGCAGTCGCACACCAAGTGGGTGCGCTACAACGGGGCCGTGCCCACACCGCGGCCCGGGGCGGTAAGTGGACCGGGCTCTCTCCACGGGGAACGGGCGTCCACCCGGGACTGGGAAGGGCCATGGGCACACTCTCCTTTTCCTGGCTTCTTCTCATCGGTGTGTTGTGTAACAGCTGTGGCTACAAACTGCCCGAACAAAGCTCTTCTGGCTGGCACCAGCTGTTCTGTGGGATTAACGTTGCGTAATAAAATTAGAGCATTTTCATTTTCTGTTTCTTGCAGAGAAACACATGATTTCTTAGCAAAGGGACGAGCGATACTCTCCATTTGTTAATATGAGTCACATTTTTTTTTTTCTCCTAAAAGTAGTGAATTTTATGTAGAAAACAGTGTGGGTGTCTAGGCCAATGCGGCTGCATCCGTTTATTACGTGACTGGTGAGCTGGGCCGTGTACATGGCCCATGGTGGAGTTGTGACCTGGGAGAGTGGCCTGGTGCTTGGAGCTCACTCCCCCAGGATGGTCCCCCTCTCTGGGGTACGTCTCTGCTAACACAGGTCAGTTCCTTTCATGCATATCTTTAAGCAAAAGGTGTTCACCTGTGGTTGTGAATTTTGGTTTACGCACATCAAGAACTAGGACGGAAAAAAGAATCCTTTGTGCTCTTGACCTTTATGCTATTTATATTTAGAATTGGACTATTTTTAGCCATTTTTCGAGGCTTCTCTTCTGGGAGAGATGTGGAATGATAAGTGTGTATTTTTCAATTTCAGAAGTGTGATATGCTTTTTTCATTTATGAATGGATGAAAATTACTTCATTGACTATGTATCATGAGACACAGTTGTGTCTTGTGGACAAAAAGACAGTTGCATTTCCTCCCTGCTTTATAACTGTGTCTTCAGATTCCTGGGTAAAGATCACCTCAGTGTTTCCATTTTTTCAAGAAATCCACTGTGTAGTCCTAAGTTCTCACCTCGGGGAAGCCTCCCCTCTTGTGCGGAGTGCGCGCCATGTGCCCGTGCACCCCGCAGTAACGGGTGGTCTGCTCCCTTCAGTGCATCAACCGGGAGGCGCGTGCGGCCAACTTCTCCAGCTCCCTCAACCTACCAGACAAGACTCTGCAGTTTGTCAAAGACCACCCTCTGATGGATGACTCCGTGACCCCGATAGACAATAGGCCCCGGCTGATCAAGAGTGACGTGAACTACACGCAGATCGTGGTGGACAGGACCCGGGCCCTGGATGGGACGGTCCATGATGTCATGTTTGTCAGCACAGGTGGGTCCTGGGCCCTGGGTAAGAACGTGGGTGAGTCCAGCTAATTTCTGCCACCCGGAGCCAGCATCTCCCCCAGGTGCCTGAGTGGTTTGTTAGGGCGTGGAAGCGTTTCTGCGAAGTCACCACACCTGGATGGCTTCAGATCTCTGTGACCATCAGAACACCTGGGGCGCTGGTTAAAAATGCGAGTCCTGGCCCAGATCTAGAAATTCAGGTGTGGTAGGTCTGGGCGGTGCAAAGGGAGGCTGCTGAGAGCCGGCACATGGGCACGTCCTGCTTCCCTGCCTGACACCTGTCCTGACCTGCCGTGGGAGACACACCTTTCCTGGTGGTCCGTAGACTCCGACACAAGTCTTCTGGAATGGTCTTGGTAGCCAGGCACAGCAGCAGCTGGCGGGCTCTGTGGTCAGCTCTGGGTGCTGCCCAGCCACCAGCCTCCCCTGCCTGGGGCTCCTGGCACAAGGATGGCACCCTCAGAGGCCAGTGCAGCCCAAGAACCATGTCACGTTTGTTTGGAGGACACAGTGTCGACTACTCTGATGAGGGGTATTGAAGTCAACAAAGGGCTGTTTATTTTTCAGATAAAAATGGGATAACCCATGTCAGTCCAGTTGTTTATTTTGCTGATGGCTTTTCCTTTTCCGTGTCTAATGCAAAAACATCTGTTTCTAAGCCTCCCACTGGGGGAAGGAGTGGGAGGCAGAAGGGTGACCGTTGGCTGCGTGGCTGACAGTGCCAGCACCGTCCTCTCCTCCTGGGGAGTAACCTGCAGCTTTGAACTTGCAGACCGGGGTGCCCTGCACAAAGCCATCAGCCTTGAGAACAACGTCCACATCATCGAGGAGACACAGCTCTTCCAGGACTTTGAGCCTGTCCAGACCCTGCTGCTGTCCTCCAAGAAGGTAAAGTGACTGGGTGGCCGGCTGGATGGCCCCACGTCTCGGTGCCCACAGGCTGGGTCTGGCTGCGCCAGGCAGGCCCCGTCGTCCATCTGGCCTAGAGGAGCCGACCTTCAGGCTCTTATAGAAAGTCCTTCCATGAGCTGTGGGGTATGGGGTGGAGGGAAGGCAAACTGTGTCCTAAAAGTTGCAGAACCTCACTGAGTTGTTGGGACCAATGTACGATGCTGTCCGGGGGGGCTCACTGGCCTGTGAAAACACTTCTTGTGCCGGAACTTGGTGAGGGTAAGACCCAGTTGGCGGGGGTGCCCTCCGTGCACCTTCCTCATCTGCACAGAAAAGCGTCCTCTGAGTAACGACACGCTGTGTCTGTAAAGCCCCATTTCATGAGGCGCTGTCTCTTTCACCAGGGCCGGCCTGCTTTGTCCGTAAAGGGCCAAGAGTGAATGTTGTAGGCTCTGATGCCCGTGCTGTTGCAGTTTGAGAGCAGCCGTGGGCAGTCCGGAAGCAAGTGAGCCCTGTTATGTTCTACCAAATCCTCATTTACAGGCACTGAGCTTTGCAGTTCGTGGAATTTTCATATGTCACAAAATATTATTATTTTGATTTTTCTTCAACCGTTTGAAAATGTGAGACCCGCTATTAGTTGATGGGCTGTATAGAAACAGCCAGCAGGCTGGATTTGCCCTGTGGTCCACAGGCTGTCCCCTGCTGTACATCCAAAGTGGCCTTTGGGAAGTGTGCCACCCGGTTTACAGCCGGGGTGGGGAGTGAAGAGCAGAGCTCAGGCCGGGCACCGGGTGACCTCGTCCACGTCCTGGCTCCAGATGCGTGACTGTGAGCCTGGGTGGACCAGTCCTGCCTCGGTTTCCTCATCTATACGGTGAGGGACGGCAGACCCTGGGACTGTCCCAGCCCTGCCCTGTGACTCCCCATGCTGTGACCCCTGGGCTGACAGGCTCTGGTCAGCATCAGAAATTGGTAGCCTGGCCATACATCGAATTCCCCTCCACTGCAGGCCCACCCATCGCTTGGCCTCTCCCACCTGCACCCTGTTTGCAAAGCCTTGCTTGGGAGCACCAAGCCAGGCTGTCCTTGCTTCGTATGGCATCACCCTGTTGCTGAGATTTTCCCTTTTGACCCGTGACACTCCTGCGCCGTCCTCTCTTCACGTTGGAAAGAGGTTGTTCCTCCAGCCCCTCACAGCATCCTCCCTGCCCTGGCTCCGGGTAGGGGCCTCCACCTGGCTCGTGGGGCCCAGGCTCACTCCTCCCTGGGCTGTGGGCAGTAGGAAGGGGGTCCCGATAGCCAGGCAAGCAAGAAAAGAAGGCAACCTCTTGGTCAGATGCGTATTTGCAAACTCCACACACGGTCCTTCGTCCTCTCCCCGGCTTCATGAGCTTGAGGAGTTGGATCTGGTTTTCAGACTCCTGTAGCAGGGTCACTTCCCCTCTTGGCCGCCACAGTGTGTGTTTTCTCGCTCCAGTTCTAAAAGGGAAGGAAGACGAAGTAGCCTAATGGGGTTAGGCTACCAGACATCTGTACCTCTCGGGTGGGTGCTTTTGGCCCCCTTTCCCCCAGGCCCACCTGCATCATTGTTGAAACAGGGAAACCCAGGAGCCCTTCTGGCCGCTGCCATGTTGCTCAGGTGCTTCAGCCCGGCTGGGGCAAGCACCCTCAAAGCCTCCAGATGGCCTAGTACTCATCAGAACCAAGGCCAGGCCCCCAGTGCAGACAGGGCTCGGCTCTGCTCCACGACATCATTCACAGACCCAGCTGGCCCTGCCATCCTGAACCCAAGTCTTCCAGGGCATGTGGGTGCTGATCCCATGGCAGGGATGGGGGAGGGAGAAGGGAGGGAGGGGGCAGTACCACCTGTGGGAAGTCTGACAGGTGAGTCCTGTGCTCACCTGCCTGAGGTCAGGATTGGTCATGTGGCCGGGGGCTAGCCATGCAGGGAGTGAGTTGCGTGTTCCCACAGGAGCCTCCACTGTGCTGGGATGTGGTTCAGGTGCCCATGGGGTCCCACACCTTCTCCTGGGCTAGTGGGCTCAGGGTGGCTTCAGAATGCTGTCCGTGGTGCCGTGGCAGCAGGAAGCGGCTGTTCGGGGTAAAAAGACACCTGCTCCCCGCTCCCCATTCCCCACCAGCAGCCTCTTCTGGGTCGATCATGCCTGGCTCTCAATGCAGAAAACTGATGAGCAGCTGCCACAGGGCTGGGGGAGCACAGGAAGTGCTACCAGGGAGGGGGGTCCCTGGTCACTACCTGCTCTCCCCTGACAAGTGCATTTGTTTTTTGTTTTTATTGTGGTAAGTGTACATCATATAGATTGTACCACGTTAATTATTTTTGAGTGTACACTTTAGCACCATTAAGTACATTCACATAGCGCAACCCTCATCCTCACCCAACTCCAGCACTTCATCTTACAAAACTGAAACCCCAAACCCATTAAACACTGACTCCCCGCTTCCTCCCATTCCCCAGCCCCTGGCACCCACCATTCCCCTTCCCGTCTGTGTGTGTTTGACTACTCTAAGAACCTCATGTTGATATAAGTGGAATCCTACAACATTTGTCCTTTTGTGAGTAGCTTATTTCACTCAGCATAATGTCTTAAAGATTCATCCATGTCTGTCCTTCCTTTTCAGGGCTGAATAGTATTCCATCCCACGCATCCACCACGTCTGGTTTATTCACCCACTGGTGGACACTTGGGTTGCCTCTCCCCCTGCTGCACGAACAGCCATGTTCTCCAGTCTCTTGTGCGTACATGGCAGGCATGCTCTGGGCCCATGGAGCAGGCTGAGTGTGGTTTTCCCGGGGACGCTCTTTGATGGTCAGGTGCCACCTGTACAGCAAAGGTGGGAGCTCCTCCAGCTCTGGCCATGTCCACCCACAATCACCCACCTGTGTGCACAGAGACCCAGATGTGGCTGAGAGAGCCTGGTGCTGCAGCTGAGGGCACAGTCACCCAGAGGGTGGGGACCCGCAAGGGGCCAGCAGGAGGGCACCTGGGCACGTGCGCGCTCAGCAGATCTCACAGGTGCCGGATGGTAGCCGGCCGGCTTGTTTTCTCTCACGGAAGAGCTGGGGTGAATAGTACAGGGGTCCTGTGGCCCTTCCCCAGCGCGCCTGCCTAACCGAGGAGGCCCGCTGGCACAGCGCCTGCACTCACCTCCACACGCCCAATCCCCGCGTTCCCACGACCTGCTTTTTGACTCCAGGGCCCCCCGTGGCCTCCCTCGGTGTCTGTCTGATGGCTCCCGTCTGCCCTCATCTTGGTGACCTTCACACATCTGGAGAGAACTGATCGGCGTTTTGTGGGACGCCCCTCGGTTTGGGCATATCTGATGTTTTCTCACGTTGAAATTGGGGTTGAGCATTTGGGGAGATGACCACTGTCTCGGGGACACGGATTCAATGACTTCTCAGAGTTACTCGGTTTCTCCTTCCACGTTGTCCCCACACCCTGTGGTCAGTGGATCCAGTCCACCTGGTGGGGGGGGTCGGCGGGGAGCTAAGCCCCAGCTCCTGGAAGGAGGAGTTGAAGAGTTTGGGGGCCGTGTTCAGCCCCCACGGCGGCTGACACTTACTTGTGGGTGACCTTGAGGCTACTCAGACACCCGGCTGCCTCTCGCCCACTGACTTGCATGTCCACCATGGGCCTTGCCTGCAGTGCTTGCTGCTGTGGGATATCAAGCCACTTTTCTGTTCCCTTCCTGTCCACATTCGTTGGAATTGGGGAGGCCCTGCCCTGTTGGGGAGCGAGGGCTGGAGGCTGAGCAGGCTGTGGTGTGAGGAGGGTGCATGAGTGTCTGAGCCCTCTCCAGGGCCCCTCCGTAGGACCCCACTGAAGTTGCCCACTTGGCCGGTCTCCCCAGGAAATTTTTCCTCACCTCTGAGCCACATGATCCCAACTGTGATACAGGGTGTCGTCCTGATTCCTTCTTACGAATATGGGCTCACCTGACCTCGTCTGCCCGGGTCTCTGCCGACATGGACAGGCCGGCACTGGGCTTGACTCTCTCTGCCACCTGCCATCACAGTTGGACTCTTTTGCACAGGGGACTGCCCCCTCTTGGCTGTGCTCACACACGGTGGCTTTGTGACCCCTGGGCCTTCAAGGCATCACAGGCCAGGAGATCTGATGTAACGCCAGGGCCTTTGCACTCCAGCCAGACTCTGAAATTAATTCAGAACATGTCCTCAGAGGATAGAGGCTGTGTTTTAAATACTAAGCTCTGTGGAAACTTGGGAATCTTTTGACATTAACCAACGGTTTTTCTAGAGCGTCAGGGTGAGACAGAGGCTTATCAGCAAAGGAGAGAGAAAATGCCGTATGTGAATTGCCAGCCCTGGGTCTGCTTCTGGGCTTCAGGTGGACTCCTTGGGGGAGCCCTCGTTCTAGCTGAGTCCCGTGAGAAAATCAGCCTGCCCCAACTGCCCGTGCGCCAGGCTCCCTACCAGTGCTGCGGGCGCCGGCGGCATCAGCCTGAGGGTGGAGACGTCCCAGGCCCAGCATTCCAGAACACGGAGGAGCCTGCTTTGCTCTCTGCTTCTGAGCGTGGCTGTCCATTTCCCCAGCCGCGTTCATTTCTCGTAAACGTAGATGCGTGAGAAATGAATGCCTCCTCACTCATTTACTAGAGCTCTGTTCACTCTCCACCTGTGTTCACTGCAGCCCCGCTGGATTCACACACTGACACGGGCCGTCTGTGTGCTGGTGCTCACGTGTTGCACGAGATGGGCTTTGGAGGCTGTGCCCTTTGGCCTCTGGTCTAGTGAGGCTGGGAGGGCAGTCGGGAGTGTCAGGCTAGTGGGTCGTCTTGCACACAGAGGAGGCAGAGGAGGTGCAGAGATGCACTGCTGGTGGGTAGGATGAAGGTGGGTGCTCAGATGGGGGAGGGGAGGGATTTGGACCAAGGCCCAGCACACTCTGAGTTAGCCCGTGGATTCCGTCCGAAATCCACCCGTCTGTCACGATGCTGCAGTGCAGATTTGTCTTGGATCTAATCTGGCCTCGTTCCTCTTCCTCCTCCAGAAGCTCGGGATGAAGCTTTGTCATCACTCCCCATGAACTAGAGAAGCACCTGGCGCGTTGAGGGCTGCCCCCACCCAGTGCCCACCGTTCTCATCTGTTTCACACCCACAGGGCGGAAGGTTTGTCTATGCCGGTTCCAACTCGGGCGTGGTGCAGGCCCCCGTGGCCTTCTGCGGAAAACATGGCACCTGCGAGGACTGCGTGCTGGCCCGGGATCCCTACTGCGCCTGGAGCCCGGCCGCGGCCGCCTGCGTCGCCCTGTACCAGACCGATGGCCCCAGCAGGTACCAGCCCCACTCCATGCAGGCGCTCCACCCAGCCCCATGGCGTCAAGCGCATGCACTGTGTAACCTGTGCCCGGTTGTCTTGCAGGAGTTTGATTCAAGAAATGAGTGGGGATGCGTCCGCTTGCCCCGGTAAGTTGCTCGTCCTCGCTGCCTTCTCTTCAGGGACGGCCAGGTCACGTAACCATTTCATGATGCTTTGCTGGTGTGGCATTTCGTACATTTTGTTTTTCTTTCTCTACTCGGAACAGAGGTCAAGTAATCTTGTGGCAGACCCCGTGATGTTTCTCTGTCCCTTTTATCACAGAACAGGATGTTGAAGCCACGCAGAGTGTATTTGTTTACTGGAAGGCACTCTCCATCCCAAACTGTGACGTCTGCTCTTGGGATGCATCCTCTCTCTTCTGCTTAGCTTGGGGCGCGTTAAACAAAACCTACACCTCTTGTGAACAGGAGGGAGGAACTCATGAGAGATTAGTCCCCGTTCCCCTCGGGGGATCCCACCCCTGCCAGGAGGTCAGGCATGTCCCAGCTGAAGGCAGGCGTGCCCTGGGCCCCTGCCCTCCCATCCCTAACCCGCTCGCTAGCTGTCATCAGTTAAGACAAGTTTAGGAGGAGGGCGCCAAGGCCCACCGATCGGCTAGCACACCCGGCAGCCGTTAGCAGAAGCCCGTTGTTTGATTCAGCACCGCCACCAGAAGGCACAGCTGACCGCTGCCCAGCCTCCCCGGCCTGGGGAGTTTTCTCCTGGGAAATCAGGGTGCAAAACAGGATTTCTTCTGCTCAGAGTTGGCTTCAATTTCTTTGTCCCCAAGGGCTGCCATTGGGGTCTTAATCTTTGCTTTTCCGTCACGCATGTCTTTATCTCCTTGCTGTTCTGGAAGATTCCATGTTGCTCCACAGGGTGAAACTCTTGTGTCCTCTTGTGCGTGTTAACCTAGTTTTGAAAGAAGTATCGAGCAGGGTTGTTGATGCTGTGCACGTTTATTTTGATGTTCCAGATAAAATTAAAGAAAGTTACCTGCAGCATTTTTTCAAGCATGGTGGCACAGCAGAACTCAAATGCTCCCAAAAGTCCAACCTGGCCCGGGTGGTGTGGAAGTTCCAGAATGGCGTGCTCAAGGCTGAAAGCCCCAAGTACAGCCTGGTGGGCAGGAAGAACTTGCTCATCTTCAACCTGTCAGAAGGAGACAGTGGGGTGTACCAGTGCCTGTCTGAGGAGAGGGTCAAGAACAAGACAGTCCTGCAGGTGGTGGCCAAGCACGTTCTGGAGGTCAAGGTGGTCCCTCGAACTCCGGTGGCCTCCACCTCGCCGGTCACACGGACAGAAGGTAGTAGGATCACCTCCAAAGTGTCAGCGGGGCCCACCCAAGGCTCCTTTCCCCAGACCCCAGCCTTGCAGGTCACCACTCCCAGTGCCATCGCCCTGCCCTCCAGCCCTGAGGGGCCCACCAGCATGTCCTGTGAACCAAAGATTGTCATCAACACGGTCCCCCAGGTCCACTCGGAGAAGACAATGTATCTCAAGTCCAGTGACAACCGTCTCCTCATGTTTCTCTTCCTCTTCTTCTTCGTCCTCTTCCTCTGCCTCTTCACCTACAACTGCTATAAGGGCTACTTGCCCGGACAGTGTTTGAAGTTCCGCTCGGCCATGCTCCTCGGGAAGAAGCAGCCCACATCGGACTTCTCGGATTGCGAGCAGAGTGTGAAGGAGACGCTGGTGGAGCAGGGCAGCTTCTCCCAGCAGAACGGGGGGCAGCCCAAGCCAGCCCTGGACACTGGCTATGAGACAGAGCAGGACACCATGGCCAGCAGGCTGCCCACTGACCGAGAGGACTCGCAGAAGATCGACGAGCTCCCAGTCAGAGACCGGCCATTCGACGTCAAGTGCGAGCTGAAGTTCGCCGACTCGGACGCGGACGGGGACTGAGGCGCCCGCTGCTCCCCGGGAGGTCTTTGTGTTGCCAGTTCAGTCCCCCGTCCAGTGCTGCGTAGGTAGCCGTTGTCAGCAAACCTCAGTCTTCTGTGTCTTTTCTCTTGGGTCGCGCTTGTGACTTGGTTTCTCTTTGTCCTTTCGGAAAACGGCGAGCATCGCGGCCGGCCTGCTGGTCGGTGGGGCCCTTGGAGTCATGCCTGCAAGCTTGCCCGAGGGCACTCTGCGGCGGGAAGACGGCCGGGCTGCCACTGGCCCGGGAAGAGTTGGGCCGTGAGCGTCCCCTCCTTGTAGCAGCCACTGAAAGAGAATTTAATTCCAGATTGGAAATGACGTTTTAGTTTATCAGATTGGTAACTTATCGCTTGTTGTCCAGGTTGGCACGAACCTTTTCTTCCACATAATTACTTTTTGGAGTTTTGCTTTAATTATGTTGGCGTGTTGGGTTGTTTATGTTTTAAATTACTAAAGCAGGTGTTTTAATATTTGGAAGATGTACATCTTCTGAATTTTGTTGTATATTAGGGTAAAGGTATGGCTTATGTTGCTTAAGATTCTCAGGGATAATCTTACTTTTGCTAAATGCATTCTTTTCTGCTTTTAGAAATGTAGACAAAACCATGTCTTGAGCACATGTCCTTTTTTTTTTTTTTTTTTTTTAATTTTGTTCCTTAAGGGAAGCATTGTTTTCAGAGAGACTTTTTTTCTGTACCTTTTTTTTTAACTCTAGTTTTAACTCTTTTGAGGAGAAGGCTGTGGAGGACTGTCCCAAAACACCGGGCAGGGTTTGGACGGAGGGATGTGGCCCCCAGCGTGCTCTGGGTGGAGCCGGGCCGGCTCAGAGTTGAGGGGACGAGTGAGTTACAATCCAGTGCCCACGGCCACTGGTCAAAACCTCCTGCCCAGACAGAACGTTCAACCGGGACGTCTTGGTCATCTGAACATCTCCTTTTTCTTTTTGCTTCCATCTCATGCCCTCTGCCCGCCCAGACTCTCCACTTGGCCTAACCGGGCTGTCCACAACTGGAAGAGAGCAGGGCGGCCAGGGACAGCCAGGCTGGTGAGCACAGCACCCCTCCCACAGATGCCGCCGCCACGGACCTGCCAGGCCTGGCGCCCTCTTTCAAGGTGCAAGTGGGCGGCACAGTCTAACCATCACCGACGTCACGCTCCATTTCCTGCTTTCCAGACACCCACATAGAGGAGCCTTTCTTTCCGTGGCAAAGAGCAATAAACTCTGGGTGTGTGTGTGGCCTGTGTGGACAGTGTCATCTTCCAGCATGATAGGATTCGACCGTTTTGGTGTAAACATTTGTGTTTTATAAGATTTACTTTGTTTTTATTTTTCTACTTTGAATTGTATACGTTCGGAAAGTAACCGAATAAACAGAAGCTTATATCCTTGACGCGGGCGCGTGGTTCCCTGTGGCTCTCCCGCCGCCTCCCCGCGCAGCCTGGGCCCCTGTCTTTCTTGCACTTTGTTCCCCTTCTCTGGCATGCGGTGTGTTCCTGATGACTTCTGCCTCAGAGCCCTCTCTCTTTTCTGTCCTCTGTCTCGCAGCCTCATCTCCTCTGCCCTTTCCTCCTCCGGGGTCCTCTTCCCTGTCCTGTCTGGTCCCTGACTCATCTTCCTCTCCCCGAAGCCCCTGGCCGGCCTCGGGCCCGGGGCCTGACAGCCGCCTGCAGGTCACCTTGCTGCCGCCCTTCCTCAGCGACCAGGCCCAGCACGTGCATGCCCTGGGGACCTTCCACCTCTTCTGCCATGCCACAGGTGAGCGGGGCACCTGTCCAGGTGGGGGGCGGGCAGTGGGGGCCTCCTCCACGAGCACGGCCTTCCTGGCTGCACCTCTCCGGTGGTCCCCAGCAACGCTAAACTGTTACCCCGAGGCTGTTCCTGTGGACAGCAGGGCCCGACCAGTGTTTTCCTCAAAGGGCCAAACTCTTCGACTTCTCCAGCTATGGTTTCTGTTGCAGCTACTCAGCTGTTGCCTTGTAGCTTGAAAGCTGCCACTGCGCGGGCACCAAAGTTCATTTACAAACGGCAGCTTGCCAATTGCTGGTATATAGGGTTACTTCTTTGTCGGCTAACAATTTGGGTTTGATGTATGTGGCATTTGGAGATTTAAAACATTAACCGTAGAGCCTCCAGAATGGGAATTGTTTTAACAACTTGCTTCAAGATGTTTAAACGCAGAAAAGATTGGGAGTCTAGCATGCCGCCTCGGATGTAGGAGGTGTTGGCACTGTGTTGGATGGTATTGGGATGGGGCGTCAGCCAAACCCACGTTCCAAGTGCGTCCTGGGCTTTGGGCAGCGCCCGGGGGCCCGGTCTCCCCAGGGTGCCGTCTTCTAACTCATCAGTAGCCGTGGAAGGAAAGCACGTGGCACGTTCCGGGCCTGGCGGCTTGTTCTGTTTGCTCAGAGCGAGGAATGAAGTTAGTGAGGAGGACAAGCAAATCTCATTGTTTTCCTTTTTCTGAGAATTTAAGCAAGCTGTGAGAAGCTGCTGGGTGTTACGCTGCTGCCTGATCCCTGTGGAGTTAGCTCACAGGCCTTTGAGTGGCTCTGTCCACTTGTGACCCCGCATGTGTGGCCACTGGTGACTCCTGCCTGGGCCTCGGGCAGTGGGCAGGGAAGTTGCCAGTGAAGGGGACTTTTGCAGACAGACCTGCAAGGGGTGGGTCCGTGTGGCCCCGGGTCACCTGGGTGCTGCTCTCAGCCACTTGACTCCCTTGGGACAGGGGCCCGGGAACTGCTTCAGGCCCCCAGGCCCGTCCCACAGTGGCAGGGTCCTCCACAGTCACACTGGGGAACCTCCTTGGTGGTGGGAAGGCGGAGAGGCTCAGTGCTGGGGACACCAGGGTCCCTTGCTGGCAGACACAGGCCCTCAGGGACCCCATAGCTGGGCCTGCGGGGACCCGCCCCTCAACAGAGCGGTTTCATGTCTGCACTCGGGGGACCTACTCTTCCCGAGGGCAGCCTGCTGTTGAGGGGCAGAGTGGACGACAGCATGTCCCTTCTGTCTGAGGCCCCACGCAGGCCTTGTCCCCAGGCTCATCCTGCCGCATGTCACCGGGTTGGGTGTCCCCAGTGACACGTCCAGATCTAGGCAGGCGCTGCCCTCTTCCTCTAAACCTAGCCCAATAGCCAAAGCCGGTTCCCTGTGCAATGTGGGTGTTCAAGTGCACAGTTTAAAAAGGCAGTGTCTCTGGCAATCCCCTCCCCTGAGTCCCAGAAGGCACCAGAACTAAAGACCACGTTTCTTGTCAGGCTGCGGCTCTGCAGAAATGTTGGCTCCTGCCTCTGCCTGCAGGCACCTCCCTGTCCAGGTTGCTCCCACGTGGCCTCGGGCTGTCACTGCAGAGCTGGGCTTAGGGAACCATCTCACAGTGGCTCAAGCTCTGGTCCAGCTAAGGCCAGGTCGGCTTCTCACGGTGGGCATGGCCTCGCAGCTGGGTGACTCGGAGGGGCTTCTCAGCTTACCGTCTTCTCTGCATCTCCAGATCATGCTGGTGGAGTGTGTGTGTGCACCTGTGTGTCTGTATGTTGATGTGTGTATGTGTGCATGGGTATGTGTGTGTGCTTTGCTGACATATCTGTACACACGTGTGTGCATGTATGTCTGTTCTTGTGTGGACACGTATGCACACATCCGTGTGTGTGTGTGTGTGTGTTTCTTTTTGGTCCAAGGCACCCTGCATGATGTGCCTTGTGGCCATGCTTCCATTCACAGGCCCTGAGTCTTGAGTGTAAGGAGGACAAATTCCAGGTTCTGGGGGCGGGTCTCCTAACTGCTGGCTGTCTTCCGTTTGAAAGCGATGTATGTGCACAGTGGGGAGTTAGGAAAATACTGACAAATACAGAAAAGGGGTTCTGAGCTGGAGAAATTACGAAGGCATGTAGTCATGTTTCACTTTTCTGAAGTAATCCATGCTCCTTGTGGGAAAATTAGAATAGTACAGATAAGCAAAGAAATCTCCCACTACGTGCACATGAGCACATTTACCTTTATTTTGGCTGAAAATACAGATAAAACATACAGGCACATCTCAGAGATGTTGTGAGTTCAGTTTCAGACCCCGCAATAAAGTGACTATTGCAATAAAGCGAGTTGCACAATTTTTTTGATTTCCCAATGCCTCTAGAAGTTACGTTTACACTATACTGTAGTCTATTAAGTATGCAATGACATTATGTAACCTAATTTAGAAGGACTTTATTGCTAAAAAATGCTAATCATCAAGCAAGCCTTCAGCAAGCTGAAATAGTAACATCAAAGTTCACCAACCACAGTCACCATAAAATTATAATAATAATGAAAAAGTTTAAAATGTTGTGAGAATTACCAAAATGTGACACAGAGACACTGAGCAAATGCTGTTGGAGAAATGGCGCCGATAGACTTGCCCGATGCAGGGTTGCCACACACCTTCAATTTGTAAAACACATAGTGTCTGCAAAGTGCAGTAAAGCAAGGCACAGTAAAACAAGGCAGGCCTGTACGTGTACCAGCGATTGATAATGCGTCCATGTGCACGTCTGTGCAAAGCATGTGTCTGCACATGCACCTTGCGCATATATACAGACAGAAATAGATCTGTATAATTTTTTAACAAACGTAGAACTTCTCTATACCCTAACGGCCCTGCCCTCATTCCTGATACAACTATTTTTCTATGTCAGAGTTAGACCTGTTTTGTTTTTAAAGCTAAGAATGGATCCTCTCTACTCTGGGTGACATTTGCATATTCAGGTTTCAGATGGCCTTTCATGTTTTAACTACAATGTTAGAAATCAGAGCCCTTTAAGCCACCGGGGTCAGAGGGGCAGAAGCGGCCTGGGCCTCGGAGCTCCTGCAGCGAACCCGTGAAGCTGGCAGCCGTGCAGCCATCTCCCTCTCCTTCCGACATGGCCCACAATATTGTCTGTAAAGCGCCTTTTGCCACATGCGGTCCCAGGGTTTAGGATCTGGATATTTTGGGGGTCACTCTTCAGCTGACCACAGGGCCCCAGCACCTGTGTGATGGGCTTGAGACGCTTTGAGGAGGAAAGCTGATGACCTTGGGGTGGTGGAGACCTGGGAGAGCCCCTTTCCTCTCCCGGGCAGGTTCTCTTGGTTTCTGTACAGATGTGAACTCTGGGCCACGCCGGGGAATCTGGAGTGAGTGTCCTTGGTGTGTGCAGCCTCTGGGTGCTCGGAGAAGAGGCCCCCTGCCCCCCACAGGGGTGCACCCGGCGCCCAGTAGCTGGCAGGACCCAGGGCGTGAGTATGGGCTGTGGGTTGGCCCCAGGGCAACGGGCCTGGGGGTCAGAGTTGACCACACGGAGGATGCCTGGAGGAAGGTTTGGCTGCCTGGAGCTGCACCGAAGGCAGTGGGGCAGCTGTCAGGACGTGGCCTGAGGACTTAGGGTGGATCCCATCAAAACCCCCTCCAGCTGGGGACTCTCAGGCCCTCCGCCTCTAGGATGGGCTGGCTTCCCTTGGAGAGAGGCCATTTCTCGGAGGGATGCTAGTTTTGTCACACAGTAGAGTCAACTCTACACCAGTGGGTTTCCTTAGACGGTGTGGGTCGAGGTGCGGGCAGGATGGAGCCAACAGTCCCGCAATCCTGAGGTGGGCTGGGACCCAAGACTCCTGGTGGCCCCGAATTTCCGAGGAGCAGGTCCCTGTGGGACAGGTGGGTTTGGCCTGCTGCCCCGGGTCTCCACTGATGTCATGTGGTGGCCCTGCTGACCGGTTTTAACTGTTGCTTTCCCTCTCTCTTTAATCTCCTCTGCATTCAGAATGAGTTGGATAGTTTTAAAAAAGAATAAATGGAACGTAAGTACTTTAACATATGTAATGTTTTACTACCGTTAAATACACATTTAGAGAACGTTTACCGGTGCTTGACGCTGTCCTCACCATGGAGATACATGTGGTTTCTGTCCTTGTTTGTGCCCTGGCCACTGTGGGTGGAAGGAGAATTTGGCTCCTGAGAGGTCCTGGCCCAAGTGGTTTGGGGTGATGAATCATCCCCAGCTCAGGCCACCCGGGTTCTTTGTCCCAGTGTCAGTCATGAGAACCTTCCAGAGGCTCCTGTGACCCATGTTCGTGGCCCCCATCCTGGGGGGCTCGGTGCAGCATGGCACCACTGAGCTGGGCAAGGGGATGAGAACCGACTTCAGTATCTGAAATTCAGAGACATGCGGCCATGGCTCACGGGCCCAGCCACTCCGCGGCATGTGGGATCTTCCCGGACTGGGGCACGAACCCGCGTCCCCTGCGTCGGCAGGCGGACTCTCAACCGCTGCGCCACCAGGGAAGCCCTCGCATTCTTAATCAATAATGCCTCGGGCATATCAACTTTTAACGTTAGACTCCACCAAGGTGCCTGCTGGCCAGGGAATGACTAAATGGAACATGGTGTCACCAAGTGCATTCAGTTAAAGGGAGGAAGTACCTCTGCCCGACTGACAGGTACCCAGGCAGATGCACACAGACGTGGGGCTGTGTACATGTGCGTGTGCCTATATGTACAAGTATGTACATCAGAATGTATACGGAGAGTATGTATAGAGTTGTCTATGGGTAGAGTACAAAACGCTTTGTTTTGTACATTATACAAGTTTATATTATGCAAAATTATAGTGATAGAACAAAACATCAGAAATCCTGCCCAGAAAACAACTAAACAGACCCCTGAGGACTCGTCCACTGGGCCAGGAAGGCTGGGGGCTGCTGTGTAAAACGCTTCTAAACGCTTTCAGGATTCCCTCCAGAGCCTGTGTAACATGTCTTTCTTCCAAATAGCATTTTATTTTTATCATAAAATCAGTATTTGTTTGTTGTGGTGAATTTGGAAACTTCAGGAAAGTATGAAGAACAAAAACCTAGTCACCCCCAAATGTAACCAGCTGCAGCCCCACTGGCACAATGGCCGCTTTTAGGCCTTTTCTCACGTGCATGTGTCCACACACATGTACATACATACACAATGTACTTACATATTGTCTTGATTTAATATAATGTTATTACATTTTCGTGTTATTAAATCTTAAACGTGATTCCTGATCAGTGACAACACGGGTGGTTGCCACAGCATTCAGGGGACCCCCCTGTGGGACATTTCCTAATTTCCAATAGAAACGGCTTCAGTGGGTTCTGATCATTGTCTCGGATTCATTCCTAGGATTGTCTGGTTCAAGGGTCTCACCTTCCCTTGGGAGGAAGTTTCTTTGAGGATCCTGAACGTGGTGGGTCACTGATGCAGGGACTGCACAAAGGTGAATAGGTCCCAAGTTGGTCACACGGGGACCTTACTGGCGACGAATCCATCAAAAGTAATCATATCTAAACTAGAAGTCTCTCCCCCTTCTAAAAAGCCCAGCACGTGACAGAAATGTCTGCCCACCACCGTTCCCACCTGGCCGTTCCCACAGGCGCATGCAGGCACACCCCGATGCCAGTTGTTCTCGTGCTGGTTTTTAATCCTTTGGCTCTATCGTTTGTTTTTCCTGCTCAGTGAACTCCAGCCACAGGCAGATGTATTCCTTGTACTGCTGACCATCCTGCATAAAATCACGTTTTATGTGATTTCCCAGGTTGGCGGGCATCTGAGATGGAATCTAGCTTTTAAAAGCTGATTCTCAGGCAGGATTGTGATCAGGTCTGGGTCAGGGTCAGCCTCACGGCATGCCTGTCCAGGGCGGTGCTGTCCACGCGGAACAGCACGCACTTGTCAGGGAGCTGGGTCCCTGGGCAAGGAGGCCAGAGGGCCCCCTCGTCCACATTGTTGGGGTGCCTGCCTGGCAGAGGCAGTTAGGGTAGCAGCAGGGCCTGGCCCAGCACCGCACCATCCACCCCCCCGCCCCACCCCGTTACTGGGAACAGCGGGAACGGAGGGCCTGTGCGTCCCCTGGAGCCCACAGGGAGTAGGGCCTGCACCCCACTCCTGCCCAGCTCTGAGCCACCTGGGTGCTCAGGGCAGGCGGCGGCTGCTTTGGTCTAGGGCCTGGCCTGGCCTTTGCTCTGTCCCAGCTCAGCTCAGCTGAGGGTCTGCACATACCCCAGAAAGGAGCCTAGTTGTGCCAGCTGGGTGTTTTAATCTGACCTTGTCCTGTCTTCAGCCACTTCTTTGAGTGGAAGCCAGCGTGTGAGCAGATCACGGTGAAGGCGGCCTGGCTTGTTGGTTCTGAAGCAGGGACAGGAGTCGGGCCCGTCTCAGCACAGCCCTTGGGGCCCAGGGTGAAGCCTGAAGCCCCAGGCTCATCCAGCTGCACTTTATGGGAGGGGAAGGTGGCCCCATCAAGGAGGTCATTTGCTGAGGCTGTTTCCAGTGTTGGGACCAGAGCCCAGTCTTGCCCCAGGTTTTCCACAGAGTGGTCTCCACAGCCCACCACCCCAGCCACTGTGGAATGAGTACGGGATCTGCGGGTGGCTCGTGTACAGGACCCTGCCATGCTTTGGGAAGGGGGCTTCTGCCTGGGCCCTTCCCCTCCTCCGGTCCACTCTCCTCCAAGCCTTTATTTTGTAAGACAGGCCCTCAGCCCTTCTCAGCACCCTGACACGCCTGGCCAGGCCCCACTGGGATAAGAGGGAGTGGCCCAGCAGAGGCAGAGCTTCAGGCTGAAGGTGGTGGCAGCAGGGCCAGGTGGGCAGATGAAGTTCCCAGGCCCAGACCCTCTGTGCCAAACAGACATCCGCCCCAGAGCTCGGCCACCAGGCACTCCAACGGGGGTGCACAGCCCGGCGAGAAAGGGAGAGGGGGTGCCCCCCAATGGCCTAGAGTGTGTCATGGGGACGTGGCTACGCAGGTGTGCTTTGAAAAAGGCACCTGAGCAAGGTCAGGGAGCCACAGGGCATAAGGCACTAAGGAGTCTGTACCCCTTTGCTCCCAAGGGTCACTGGGGACCACAGTGGGGAACCAACTCCAGGCCTCCTCCAGGGGAAGGACAGGGACTTACGGGAAAACTGCACTGTCACTTTGAGTCCAGCTGGGACGAGGCCCCTAATCTGGGAAGCCCCCATCTCCCGTGCCAGGATAGTTCCCATGGTTCCCATGACCCCTAGTGGGAGTCCTGGTGGTGAAGATGGTCTGTGTGCCCCCAGGTCCTGCGGACGTTCACTTTCTCTGGGAGAAGAACGGGCGAGAGCTGGAGGTGTGTGTCCCTGCGCAAACCCACGTACTGCCTGATGGCAGGGCCCATGTGCTCAGCTGGCTGCGAGATGCCCTCCGGGAAAGCGCCGAGTATCGCTGCTCCGCGCTCGCCACGGCGGGGAACAAGACCTCCAAGGTGCGGGTCATCGTGACCAGACTCGGTAAGTGCGCTCTCCTAGCCTCGACTCTTCACTATTTACCCTTGTCCCTCGAGCAGCAGACTTGCATGGGAACATTTCAGTCTGGGGATTACCTGTAGGGTTTCACGAACATGGATGAGTTAGCTTTTCACTGTCTGCCTCATTGGTGCATGCGTGTGTGTATGCACACACACCTGTACCCGTGTGCACACATGAATGCATGCTGGCTGCCAATCCCCCATCCTCCCAATAGAAGACTCAATCTTTTTTTTTTGGCTGCATGGCTTGTGGAATCTTAGTTCCCCGACCAGGGATTGAACCCAGGCCCTGGGCAGTGAGAGTGCGGAGTCCTAACCACTGGACCGCCAGGGAATTCCCTGTGTTGACATTATTAGGTTGGCCGACCCCCTCCTGTACTTTTGTTTCCCACGTAGGTAACCACTGTGCCGATTCCTACTTGCTTGGTTCATACTTGTCATTAATTCCACATCAGACCCTGCAGTTCAGTCCCCAGTCAGTACAGACATACTGGTGTCCTGTTGTCAGCATCCCCAGAACCTCTGCACCAGGAGCCAAGTGCCTCCCTGGGACTGGCTCTCCTGCTGAGGCTAGAGATTCCATTCCTCTGATGTTGGATCTCGTGATGTGTTTCCCGGCGTGCCTTCCTTTCTTTGATTTCATTCTTCTGTGAAGTGTCTCTTCTGGCACACCCAGGGTGTATGGGGGGAGTCAGTGTTTTGAGAGCCTATGTCTTTTCTCCATCTTCACACTTAGAGAGTCCAGCAGGGTAGAGAGTTCTGGCCTGAAAATCATTCCCTAGTGTGTGAGGCTGGCCCCGTCTTCTGGCTCCTGAGAGCCTGCCACTGACCCTGTGTGACCACTGTCTTTCTGAGCGCTGTGCAAGTGCGTGCCTGGCTGGGTCCCATCACACGTGGAAGCCCCCGCCTTCAACTCTCGGAAGCGTTCAACACTTATTCACTTTTCTCCACTTCATTTCCTGTTCTTTCTGGAACTATTTTCCAAGATGTTGGGCTACTTGGGGTGGTCCATCTTCTCTTTCCTGTCACCTCTGCTTCTGTTAGCTTTTCTCAACTTTATCTTGCACACCTGTTTGTTTTCATCCCACTCTCACACTTTATTACTCGGAGGTTTTCATTTTGTTCTGTCATGAGTGCATTCTCTTCTTGTCTTGTGGATGCGGTGTCTTCTCCCCTCTCTGAGGGTTATTGAGAGGATTTTCCAGTTTTCTTTTCCCTCCCAGTTGCCCTTTTTTGGTGGTTTTGTCTGTTTCCCTCAGAAGTCTTGGGACCCTTGATTGTTGGTTACATTTGAGAGGGGCACAAAAATCCCTCCTACGAGGCCCTTTCTCCCCAAGGTGCAGTCTTTGGACAGGCAGCATTCCTACCACTTGGGAGTTCGTTAGAAATGCACAGCGACTCAGAAGTCCCGGGAGCACCTTGTGTTAACTTCTCCAGGAGATTCCTACGTGCGCTAGTGAGGAGGCTGGTCTGCCCCGCACCCGTCCACTGTCGTGCGGAGGGCCTCCGGCTACAGCCCACACTTGGAGCAGCAGGCCATCCAGGGCTTAGGTTGGGCCATCAGTGAGGACTTAGGTTGGCAAGAGGCTGGGGCCTCATCATTCAGTACATAAAGCCCACCATCCTGTCTGCCTTCAGTGCGGGTGCTGCCCAGGTCACCCGTCCTGTGCTCTCCAAGAACACAGTCTCTTGAGGAGCAGAGGCAGGGCAGCTCCCCGGCTGTGCAGAGAGGCTAGGGTCCTTGGGACCACGTGCTTCTGCTTCTGCACAGCCTTTGAAGCAGCCTGCGCGCCAACTCCCTGTTGCCCAAGCTCCTGAGTGTCTCCCCGCTGCTGGCCTAGGACCCTGTGTGCTTGGGTCTGCTGATTCTGCCGGGGGCCGTTTGCACTGGTCCCTCTGCTTCTCAACTTCAGGTTTTCACTGTTTCCTCTCCTATTCTTTGTCCTTTTTCAAGAGTTTATATGTAAATGTACATATTTTAAAAGGTCCTTTGTCCTTTAAGTGGGGGTTACAGAGAAAAGGAAGTTACAAATATTCGCTCCCACCTAGAACCTCCGTTCCTGTCGTTTCTGTAGAATGCCCTTGCCTGTTGCTGTCAAGGTAAAATGAATGATCTCGTCATAAGTGTGCCTTACAAATTGTGACCTCTTATCCAGAAGTCAAGTGAATGGTACTATCAGCAAGTAGCTAAGTAGGAGTAGCCAGAGAAGCAACTAGGCAGTTGGGGCCATTACTGCTTGACCTCATCTAACTCAGCTGCCTTATAAGGAAGGTGCAGCTCACAGATGATGAAGGTTAAGTGACTCATCCAAGGTCACACAGCTCACTAGCCAGTAAGGAGCAGGGCTTGACTCTGATGGCAAGAAAATTTATACCTGGGTCACTCTGTGGACAGTAGACCCAAAATCCAGGAGAGGGCATGAGCACAGTTAAGACAGCTCAGTATTTTCTATCTCCCCACAGACCCCACCATGTTTACTGAAGGTACGGGCGGTGGTGGGTGAGGATGTGTTAGAAGATGAAATGTTTCTTTTGGGATTTGGATTCGCACGTGTTGAGTCAGGAGCCCCTGCAGGGCCCCTGTAGTGAAGGGCCACTAAGGGCCCTCCTCCAGAACTCTGGGTGCCTCCCACTGTCGTCCTGGGATGGGGCAGCTCCAGCCGAGGGCTGGTTGTGTGGGTACCGTCACCACTGGGCCTGCTCAGCTCTGCTCAGGGTATGAGTTCGACTTACTGTCTGAAGGACTCAGGTCGTTGGAACCCATTTCTTTCTTGCTTTTTTTTTTTTTTTTTTTGCGGTACGCGGGCCTCTCGCTGCTGTGGCCTCTCCCGTTGCGGAGCACAGGCTCCGGACGCGCAGGCTCAGTGGCCATGGCTCACGGGCTCAGCCGCTCCGCGGCATGTGGGATCTTCCCGGACCGGGGCACGAACCCGTGTCCCCTGCATCGGCAGGCGGACTCTCAACCACTGCGCCACCAGGGAAGCCCTTTCTTGCTTTTTTAAAAAAAATTTATTTTGGCTGCGGCAGGTCTTAGTTGTAGCACGCAGCATCTTTAGTTGCGGCATGCATGCAGGATCTAGTTCCCCAACTAGGGATCGAACCCGGGCCGCCTGCAATGGGAGCCCGGAGTCTTCCCACTGGACCACCAGGGAAGTCCCTGGAACCCATTTCTGAAATTAGTCACGTGAGCTATAGTTGAAAGCAATGACGGGGTGCATTTTTATGTTTACAAAGAAAAGCTATGGCTCTCAGACTCATGCCACCCTGACAACCCCTACAAGTAACTCATTTTCAAAATTCAGGATCAAACACAAAAGGAGGGCAGTGTGGGGCAAGTAGCACATGACGTAAGGGGACGCCAGACCTCATTACCGAGCAGGTTTCTGAACCTCAGCTCCCGCCTCACTCGAGGGAGGCAGCAGCAGCCCCTGCCCCACCCCCCGAGCCCCAGAGTATCTGCATTGCTCGTGAGGTGTGGGGAGTTAGCCCCTCTCCTGGCTACACAGAAAGGGCCAGTGAGATGTGCAGTTGGGGCCACTGTGACCTTGGGGAGCAGCTGCTGTGGGAGTTGGTGGCCCGGGGAAGGGCAGGCAGGGGGCACTGACTATGGAAGCCCCTGCAGCCAGGAAGGCGAGGCCCGAGGGGTAAACGCCTCACCCCTGCCCACTTGGCTGCCTCGGCCTGGCTCGGCCCTACAGAGGGGCATCACCTAGCTCACAGCACAGCCTCGGTGCGTGGAGGGCCCCCGGGGGACCGTGAAGGCCAGCAAGCTGAGACCTGGAGCCCCCCCTCTGTCTTGCAGAGGCAACCCAGCAGGAGAGGTGGACCAGAGAGCTCGCCACCTGGAGGGCCGTGGTCGGGGAACACGACCGCATGATGCACAGCTGGAGGAAGGAGTGGGTATGTGGCCGGGCCTGAGGGAGGGCAGGGGTCTGGGGGGCCCGTGCTGCCAGTGGGCCCCACGTGCTTCCTGCTGGCCCACTGAGCAGTTCTGCTTTCTGAAACCTGCACCCCTGCCACCCGCAGCCATCCAGCCTGGAGCCAATCCCCGGAAGGGAGTCAGCACAGGGTGGGGCCCTTACAGGAAACCGAAATCAGGCAGGGCCAGTTGGTTCTGGCGAGAAGCCCCCATGGCCACCGCGACCCCCAGACACAGCTTAGCACACCAGGCTTCCCTCCCGCAGGACCCTAGACCCCACAGGGAGCACACGGGAAGGGGACTCGAGGCCCTCCTGTTCTGCCAGGAACTCGAAGTCCACGTTGTTCTTTCAGGAACGCTGTAACCAGGACACGTAGCCACCAGGAGGCAGTGCTGACTCCAACCCCAAGCCGACCTTGCCGTCACCTGCCATGCAGCCCTGGATGCCCCAGGGCAGTGAGCTGCCTCCCCGCTGCTGGACGAGGCCATCAGGGCTGCTCAGTGGAGAACACGGAGCCCTGAGTGAACCTGCGACAGTAGCCGAAACCTCTTTTAATTAGGTGCTTAGATGGGACAGAATGGCCTGACAGAAACAGGAAACCAAAAAGGTGTTAACAGACAAAAACCCTGGTTAAGACGGCAGTGTGCATGACGGTTCCTCCCCCAGAAGCACTGTTGTTACGCTCCACAGGTCACTCCTCACCATCTGACTGATTTCATGGCATGCAAAGGGGCCGCCCCCTGCCCCCTAAACAGCCCAGTGTTAGCTCAGTCCCCTCTTAACTGCTGGTTTTACTGCTGTGGAGCCACCTTCATACTTAGCCACTCGACTCTAAAGGACAGGGAAGGGCAAGGCTTCAAATGACAAGAATTTGCCTTAAACCTTGAGTGCTGAGGTCCCAACTCAGGAGCTAACAAACATGGATTGAAGAGACTCTGTTATTCCTCACTAATATCAGAGCTTCAGCCTGTTTTCTAAAGCTCCCAGTGTGCACCTGTGCACTGGCAGCCACGGCCTGGGCACCGAGCTTGTATGAGGCGGAAAAGCCAGCAGGTCAGCTGTGTGCCTCTCCCGGGTCACAGTCACTCTTCTCACAGCGGTGCGGGTCTGATGAGGCTACTCTGTACATGTGCTTCTGGGTCCCTAGTTGTTCACGCTGCACCTGGAGACTCTGCTGTGTGTGTGTGTATAAATGTGAAGGCCGAGGCTGCTCAGCCTGTAACCTTACAGATACTGTTTGTTTGTGGAATGACGTTTTTTTAATGGAATGCCAGTCTATCATAAAACCAAAACCTCTGTTAAGTTATACTTCTCCTGTGACCCTAGCAAATGGATGTCTCCTCAGCCTCATGACCACAGCTGTTGTTTCCAGACCCCCTTGTCCTGAAGCTGGGTACCTTCGTACAAGAGCAGCACACATTTCCAGCCAGTCACCTAGAGGATCCGTTCTGAACAAGGCTTCTGAGGACGGCTGGCTTTGGGGTTAAAGTTGTCCCGTTTGCCCACCCAGCTGCTGGCCCACCTTGCCAGCAGACGCCGAGCTGGCTCACGGACCGCCACGCACTGTGACAGGGTTTTTGGTGAAACACCCATCGGCCCTCGCTGTGGTTCTAGTGCGGGTAGGCTCCAGCCACCACAGCTGCGGAGTGGACAGCTCCAAGACTGGGGCCCTTTCCTTGGTGCTATGATTCTTCCTCAAGTTTGGATACAGTCAGAGCACTTTCATGCCCAACAAAACAAAACAGACACTTGCAGTTATCACAACATCAACACGCAGGGTCCTGGTGGGAAATGGGATTATGAGGATGAGTTTTCCCTGAACTGTTGGAAGAAAATAAAGAGTTCTTTCTACATTTGCTCCGTGAAGCGTGTTTGTATTTGGGGAGCCTGCCTGCTTTCTGTGGTACCATCAGTACAGAGTAGGTCACTGTGTCACCTGCAGCAGTGGCCTCTGTCAGCAAAGTGACACCATGACCAGGGCAACTCAGCATTAAGTCACACAAGTGAACTCTCTCAGGAGCTGAATGAATGTGATGTTAAAAACCCAACATACTTTGTTCAGCTAATCTGAACAAATACTACAGACCCAGAGGCCTTGGGGGCTCTGGACAAACAACGTGCATCTCTAGCAGAGATTTCTTAATGATTTTTTGATTTGTCAGTTTTATAATTCTAGACTGCTGAATGCAGCTGACAAGCTATTTAACTTTCTCCCTATAAGTTCATTTGGAACCTTTACTTTTCAAACCTACTATAGTTGACACGGGGTGGGGTCCTCCCTGCTATTCCTCCTGGTGGCCCTGAGGGAGAAACCTGTGACAGGATGGAGGGCTTGGTGGACCAGATTGCATGTCCCTCATTTAAACAGCTCAGAAAGTGTATGGAAAAGCAGGGCACACACCGGGAAGAACAGATGAGAAGATAGACTGGTGCTTCCCACAGACGACCTCCACCTCGCCGCCAGCCCTGGCCACGCAGCGGGCCATTTCCAACTCCTTATTCCACTTTTATTTGCTTGTCACAGGCCACTCACTCTCAGAGGTACATTTGGCATGACTGAATTCAACTAACAGTATTTTCAAGCCCACATGATACCTTGCTTGCTTGACAAGTGCAAAGCAGTGAAACTCGTTCCTGCCACTTCCCATGACCAGCACGCCAGCAGGCTGGACCAAGGCGGGTCCAGCAACAGTCTCTAAGGGTTAGTCTCTACTTCGAGACCCAAGAGGCCTGAGCGCAGCAAACCTCTCCCTGCTCAGTCCCCTTCAGTTCAAAGAAGAGTGCCCAAAAGACACGTATCAGGACGCAGGACCACTGATTAGACCAAGATGACTGGAGTCTCCAGTGAAATTAAATAATCACTCTTTATTCAAAATAAATAAGCCCTCTTACTTACAGGAAAATATGAAAGTAAACTTCTATCCTTCTGGCCTCTAAGATAGAAACCACATTCAAAATATGTTCACTTACAAAAGAAAGAAAATATTTGCAGATTATTTGCAGAAAACTGAAATTTAGGAACTTCAATATACATTTGTTTCTTTGCGAAATAAAGAATAAAAGGAATAATTCATGTCAAAAGGTCACAGGTTAGAGAACCGGTTTTCCTCCTGAGGCTCATTTTAGCAAACCCTCCAAGTACCCCCAAATCTTCTGGCCAAAAAGCCACAACCTGAGAAAGGAACCCCTCCCCACCCCACCGCTCCTGCACTAACACTGGCTACCACAGCGCCCGTCCAGCGGCTTCTGCAGGGCTGTGCTGGGTCACCAGGACCGGGAACATCAGGCTGGCACCCCGCTGCCTCCCAGCCACATCACCTCAGCCCCCCGCTGCTTTTCACAAACTAACTTGGCTCAGCTGCTCTGCAATGGAGAGACGTTCCCTTAGCAGCAGAGTACTCCAAGTACCACCTTTTCCAGCATTTTCCAGACTCATATTGCACTCAGAGGGCCAAGGCTGCATCCCGAGGCTTTGTGAAAAGGTTCCCACCACCATACCAAGTGCCCGTCCATGGGACTCGCAGCTTTTTGGATGCCTACAAACACCACTGGTTAACTTCCCAATTAAACAGTCATACAAAACACACACTAGGTCAACGAAGAACTGAGAAGAAGAAAAAGACCCCAAAGTCTTTCAGCCCCCGCCCCCTTACCCCAAATACACAAACACACAGGAAAGAACTTTTATAAATTCAAGTTCATCATCTGAGAAGTCGAAGCCTCCAGCGATTCCTCCAGTTCCAGGGCACGTTGAGTGTATGCTTCCAGATGGTTTCTCCAGATTTCAACTGGAAACAAGAAAGGGAACAGCTGATGAACGGCAGGGACAGTCAGGGAAGTCTCTTGGAAAGCAAGCAGCATGTGGCCTGCCCAGCGAACCAGCTCCCTAGATGGGGCCCAGCAAGGACTCAAGCCCAAGTCCCCAACTGCAACCCCCTCGTGAGCAGCACCAAACACCTTGGCGCACGCCGGCCTCGACAACCGCCCACCAGGGATACAGCTGTCCTCAAGGATGCCCTCTGTTTGGGTGCCATCTGACCCGAGGTCTGTCTGAGACATCCACTGACCAGCCCTCCCAAGTCTGAGACCACTTCTTAAACAAGGGCCGGGTCTTAACGGGGCCTTCTGCAGCCGGTCCTGCCACAGTGGCCATGCTGCTCTCCTGGGCACCCTTTTTAATCAGTGTCGATGAAGACTAGAGGAGGCTCAACCCCAAATCCATTCCCCCAGCACTCACTGTAGTGTGGCTCCTCTTTTCCGGCAGGGGCCAGGGGTCTGTTCTCTGCAGAGCAGCTGGGGCCCTGCGTGGGCGGGCTAGCGGGTGCAAGGGGCCCAGGCTCTCCCGGCAGCTCCCAGTGCGCATTCTCCAGCATGGTCCTGTACGCCTGCCGGGCCGCCATCGTCAGCTCGACCATCTTGTGGAACTGGTCCTTGGGCAGAAATGAGAGCACAGGTGACATCCCCTGCAAACTGGGGATGGCGCCCTCCACAGGGAAGCAGGGTGATGCCCGCCTGCGGTGCTGACCTCAGGCCTGCTTAAGGCTCCTCTGCGGCAGCAGTGAGCCCAGACCTAAATTCGGAATCACACTTCCATGCTTTTAAGGAAAGAAGGCCACCAACGCTGCTGCCTTCAACACTGGGGCCCCTGAGGCTCAGGGCTGCTGTGCTGTGGAAGTGCAGACAACCACCATCCCTCCCGACTCCCTCTCACAAGCAAGATAGGCCGGCGCCCCCTCACCATCTCACCTGGGCCCCGTCGTAGCTAAAGATCCCCACCACGCTGACAGGAACAGCCTTGTTCAGACTGCGCCCCAGAGCTTTGCGGTTGAGAGCAAACACAAAGGGGATGTTCTGCTCACAGGCGTAGTCAATGATGGTGTGCAGGGTGTCGTCCAGCCCACCTGGTCAAAGGACAATGAAAATGACAAGGAAGTGCATGACACGAGCATGCTGGTGACACTGGCCGCCAAGGGCTTTTCCTGACAGTGACACTCCTGGCTATTTCCTTACTCAAGCCAGTGTGCCAGGCCAGGTTTCACCAGGAGAGAGCCAGTCACTGTGGTGCAAGTACACTATTACTCTAGGCCACATGGAAGAAATCAACTCTCCAAGAGAGACACTTCTAAAAGCAATAAAACATGATAAAACATGTCCACGTCAAGTCAACCTCTGGTGCTGGTGCTGTGCGTAATGGAAAAATGAAGGCTTGGTTAAGTATCTGCTGAATACCGCGTGCCACTCTCGGTCTAATGGCCTCGTGTGGACTGGCTCCTATATCCTCACAAAACCCTGAGGGGGAGGCTGCACCCCACTTAAGAGATGGAAATCCAGAGCCCAGAGAGGTCACTGAGTACCAGCGAAGCAGCAGCCAGGCAGGAGTGGGGCAGGGGTGGCACTGAGAGCAGAGACGGTGAAGGGAGCCCTGCATGCGGGTGACATGCCTGTGAAGCCAGAAACCCAGCAGCACTGATGAGTTACCACCAACAGGAGGATCACATCTGGACGTCTGTGCACAAGTAGTGCAGAAACCAGTATGCACACACGCATCAGCCAGCTAGAACATAAAACGGAAGAAATGACTTTATACATGACAGCAACCAAACACTACAACAGGTAGGGATAAATGTGGCAAGAAACGTGAGAGATTTATAGAGCAACTTCAACATGCTAGTGAAACACAATAGAAAATCTAAACAAAAGGCACCTATGCTCTTGGATGGAATGATCCAATATGATCACATGTCAATTTTATGTTAACGTAAAACTTTTTATACTGTAACTTACTCTAAGTGGGATTTTTTTGAGAAATAAAAAAATATTGGGTTGGCCAAAAGGTTCATTCTTTTTTTCCGTAAGATGTCTCTAGTAGCACTTAGATGTCTTTAACGTCATTCGAAACAATTTTGTTAGATTGTATTGTGACAGCTGTCATATCAGCATGCATTTAAAAAAACATCAAAATTGGTGAATTTTTGTGTAGCCATTTTAATATTGAAGATGGAAGAAAAAAAGCAACATTTTCGGCATATTATGCTTTATTATTTCAAGAAAGGTGGAAACGCAAAAGAAAGATTTGTGCAGTGTACGGAGGAGGTGCTGTGACTGATCAAATGTGTCAAAAGTGATTTGCAAAGTTTCGTGCTGGAGATTTCTCGCTGGCTGATGCTCCACGGTCGGGCAGACCAGTTGAAGTTGATAGCGACCAAATCAAGACATTAACTGAGAACAATCAACGTTATACCACACTCAGGAGACAGCCGACATACTCAAAATATCCAAATCAAGCACTGAAAATCATTTGCACCAGCTTGGTTACGTTAATCGCTTTGATGTTTGTGTTCCACATAAGCAAAAAAACCTTCTTGACTGTATTTCATTATGCGATTCTCTACTGAAACGTAACGAAAATGTTCCGTTTTTAAAACAAATTGTGATGGGTGATGAAAAGTGGATACTGTACAATAATGTGAAATGGAAGAGATCCTGGGGCAAGCAAAACGAACCACCACCAACCACACCAAAGGCTGGTCTTCATCCAAAGAAGGTGATGGTGTATATACAGTGGGATTGGAAGGGAGTTCTCTATCATGAGCTCCTTCTGGAAAACCAAACGATTAATTCCAACAAGTACTGCTCCCAGTTAGACGAAATGAAAGCAGCACTTGAGAAACATCCAGAATTAGTCAAAAGAAAATGCATAATCTTCCATCAGGATGACGCAAGACTGCATGTTTCTTTGATAACCAGGCAAAAACTGCTACAGCTTGGCTGGGCTGGGAAGTTCTGATTCATCCGTCGTATTCACCAGACATTGCACCTTCAGATTTCCATTTATTTCAGTCTTTACAAAAATCTCTTGACTGAAAAAATTTCCATTTCCGGGAAGACTGTAAAAGGCACCCGGGACAGTTCTTTGCTCAAAAAGTTTTGGGAAGATGGAATTATGAAGCTGCCTGAAAAATGGCAGAAGGTAGTGGAACAAAAGGGTGAATACGTTGTTCAATAAAGTTCTTGGTGAAAATGAAAAATGTGTCTTTTATTTTTACTTAAAAATCAAAGAAACTTTTTGGCCAACCCAATACATAATATGAGAACAGCCTTTTGAAAAAGGAAATGTCAGGCTAGCATCGCCAGGTATTAAAGCTTGCTATAAAACTACAAGAACGTAAACGAGGGGATGAAGAGCAACAGAATGGAAGGTCCAGAAACGACCCAAATGCGTGGCGCTTGAGCAGGTCTGCAAAAGCACTCTGAAGCACCGGAGAAGGTGCAGAAGGGACAGCGAGCAGGTCAGCCTCTGCAAAGATCCATCTTAGACTAAAATGCATTCAACCTAAACAAAAATGAAAACATGGAAGAACCAGGAAAAAAACAGAATTAAGAAAAAAAATCTTTAATAATCCTGGAGTAGGAAGGTTGATGAATGACAAAACCTAGATGCAATAAAAACAAGAATAAAAAATACCAATATGTACACACCTGAAGTCTCTGAATGGCCAAAAAAGGTTTAAAGAAAAACAGACACATGACAAAACAAAAATATTTACAACTCTTACCCAAAGGGGCTCTTATTTATTAAAAAAAGGTACACATAAATATAAAAAAGACTGACATCCTAAAAGACAAATGGGTAAAGAATCAACAATTTACAGAAAATGCCAAGCCCTTAAACAAGTGGAAAGGTGCTCAACCTCCCTTCACAAGAAAATGCTAACAGAATCTTCCCAAGAGGGTGGGGAGGCCAGGAGGAAGCAGCAGCCCGGCTTCAGGGGCTGCAGTGTCCCCGGGGGGTAGCGTGGCATGTGCGTTAACCTGGTAAGTGCACAGGCCGTTTCACTCTAGGAATGTACCTACGGAGATGTTCAGTAAGAAATGAGTGTGTGGACTTCCCTGGTGGTTCAGTGGTTAAGACTGCACTTCCACTGCAGGGGGTGTGGGCTCGATCCCTGGTTGGGGAACTAAGATACTGCCTGCCGCACAGCGTGGCCGGAAAAAAAAAGAAAAAAGAAAAGAACTACAGTATGAAAGGTGCATCCTTGTTTACGGCTACAGAAATCTGAATGCAACTGAAGTGACCATCAGCCCGGGACTGCGCAGCCAGAAGAATGGGAGTGTCCCGAGCCAGACTGTGATACTAAAAAGAGCAAGGCACAAATGGGATCCAGGACACCAGATCTCTCTCTCTCTCTCTCTCTCTCTCTCTCTCTCGCACACACACACACACCCACACACACACACACACACACACACACACATGGACTAACAAGGACACATCAAAATATGGCAATGGTGGTTGCCTCTAGGTGGTGGGAAGTATCTGGGGGGACTTACTCCCAAAGGAAAGTAACAAGCACTGAATCCTGCCCTCTTGCATGGTGAGCTGTTTGAACCTACCATCTGAAAGGAGGTTACAGCATGGCATTGCCCCGGTTCCTCTGGAAACTGACCAATTCCTGAGCGAACACACAACGTCTGCATGGAAGGAAAAATGTCCCAAGATCTCCTGTCACCTGGTATCTAATTACATATGATTACCTAATCTTCTTTCAAGAAGAACTTCTCAAATGCACATCCTACTGCTCTGAGGGAACTGGGAACTCATTCTGCAGCTGGTTTGACTGGGGATTAATGGTTAAGCCCCATATCCCTGAAATCTGCCCAGCCCCCTGCCCCAGATCTACCTGAAGAGTATCAAAGATGATGAGGATGAAATCTCTGGGGATATAAACTTTAAAGAAAAAACATTTCTGGGCAGGTGGTGAAAAGGGGGAGACAGGACCAGAGGTGAGGCGATGGCTGTGTTCCTTACAGTGAGATATTTTCAGCTTACCATGGGAGGCTGACGGAGTCTCTTCAACATCAGCCCCATGGCCTCTCACTCAAGGGTCTGTCTCTGCCTTGTGTCCACCCCAACCCAGGAGCTGGTCACAAAGGCTGTTACAGCAGTGTGCAGAAAAGAGCTATAACGTGACCGGCCCAACAGCTGCCATCCATAAAAAGGCCAACTTACTTGGCTGACCCTTCCAGTCCCTGAATCTCGGCTTTGGGAGGACCCCTGTCACCCCAACTAGGAAGAGTGGCTACTGTACCCAAAATGCATATGAGGATTACACTGAACACCAGCTTTCCTTCTGTGAGTCTGGAATGTGGGGACATGCCAGGCAGAGGGTGCCCATGTGACCAGCCCCAAGGAGCCTCCCTGGTAGATGACATCACACTTCACACGTGTTGTCACATCTCATTTTGAGGGAATTCAGCGCGTCCTCTCTGACTCCCCTGGGAGAGGACACTGGAAGCATGCCCTGCTTTCCCCGACACAGCAGCCAAGTCAAGATGGTTTTGCTCAGCCCAGCTCCCAGGCGACGTTACTAGTGAGAGCTGAAAGCATCTCCAAGTGCCGACTTCTCAAAGTTCCACAGGAAGACAACTTAAAACAAGCAAATGCTCAATCAGGTAAACAATTTCCATTTAAAATTTAAGTTCAGAATTATCAGGAAAATGCCACTCGGAGCAAATACAGTATTTTAACATAATCCCAAGCTGTAATACTAAATTTTACATGTAAAATGACGACAGTCTATTGGCTATCTTTTCCAAGGAATAAACATTCCTAAAACACATAATCGAGTTCTTTATGCTTCAAAGCAAAAAAAAAAAAAACAATGTAGGGACGGATGATTAAACAACGTATTTTAAATGCGTAACAAATCCTTGAGATGCCCATCAGTACATTCTTAGCTCCATTCTCTGCCACAGTCAGAGGAGTGGAGGCTTAAAGAAAGAGCAAGGTGGACTGCCAACTGAATACACACATTCCCATTTTTTGGGTTGTCTTTTTAAATTTATTATTATTATAATTTAAAAATTTATTTTTGGCTGCTTTGGGTCTTTGTTGCTGCATGTGGGCTTTCTCTAGTTGCGGCGAGCGGGGGGCTGCTCTTCGTTGAGGTGCGCGGGCTTCTCACTGGGATGGCTTCTCTTGTTGTGGAACACGGGCTCTAGGCACGTGGGCTTCAGTAGCTGCAGCACACGGGCTCAGCAGTTGTGGTTCTCGGGCTCTAGAGCGCAGGCTCAGTAGTTGTGGCACATGGGCTTAGTTGCTCTGTGGCATGTGGGATCTTCCTGGACCAGGGCTCAAACCCGCATCCCCTGCATTGGCAGGCAGATTCTTAACCACTGTGCCACCAGGGAAGTCCCTGGTTTGTCTTTTAAAGGTGAAAATCCACAGGAGAATGCAAGATAAGAGCAAAAAAGTTTTGGAAGCTGAAACGCAAACAGTTGACTCAGCTGACCTAAGCCAACAATGGGAAAACCCCCTAGACCCAGCCATTTACACCCTAGAATTCAATCCCCAGAGCTTGGCAGCTAACAGGCAGCACCGGGCACTTCAGAGACAGGGTGAAGTTCAGATGAGGTGACAGCAAGTTGGTGTCCAGATCCACTTCACCCAGCCGACATGCCAGTGCCAGACCTCTGGTGAGGCAGATGGGCAGGTCTGTGGGACACTGGGACCCACACTTCTAACCGTGGGCGTAAGGACAAGGTCACAGACTCCCAGCAGGAGGTAAGAGAGTTCTTCCCCAGGGAATATGGAGTCAGAGAGACAGAGCGGCAGCCCAGCTGTCATCCTACAGCAGAGGTTCTAGCTTGGCATCCACAGCAGCAACTAAGAACTTACTAGAAATGCAAATTTTGGGGCCTGCTGGACCTGCTCAGGAAGAAACTCTGGAATCTGTGTCTTCACCAGCCTCCTGGGTGACTCTGATGCTCACTACAGTTTGAGAACCACTGCCCTCAAATGCAGCTCAAAGCCTTTAAATGCCAGCCCCACCCCCAGATTTCTAGTCAGCTATAAAAGATGTTAAGGACAAACAGAGGACTTCCCTGGCGGTCCAGTGGTTAAGACTCCATGCTCCCAATGCAGGGGGCACGGGTTTGATCCCTGGTTGGGGAACTAAGATCCCACATGCTGCACGGTGTGGCCAAAAAAATTTAATAATTAAAAAAAAAAAGACAAAGAGCAGACACCGGTATCTGCAGAAACCTCCACCATGAGATCAAAACAGCAAACCACCTGGGAAGGGAGGCTATGCAGGGAGAAGGAAACCTCACATCACTATTATTCTCAGGGAGGAAACACATCCACAGAGGAACGGCAGCTGCAACACACAAAGAAACTTCAGAAAACAATAAAAGTAGCTCCCAGAAATTAAAAATAATAGCAGAAATAAAAACCTCTACAGAAAGATTGAGACATAGCTGAAGAATCCTTATGGAAAACAGAACCAAACGAAAGAGGTGAAAGGAAGAGGAAAAGTCACAGGAGGACAGCAGTGCAGGAGGCCCAGCATCTGAGCAACATGGTTCCAGGAAGAGCCTAGAGAGAACCGACTGTAGGGAGATTCAGAGCACAAACCCAACAGCACATCCGAGAACTGAGGGCACTGCCTGCAAACCGCCCCACCTCCCGGAACCCTGCGCACAAGGAATTTCCCACAAGCTTCCAGAGATAAGGGAGAACAAAGGGGAAAAGGTCAGAAACCAGAAAGCCTGGATTTCAAGCACCATCTTCTAAATGTGCTGCCATGTACCCTTTCTCTCATAAGCCACTGGGGGATGTGCACACCCCGAGACAAAAGAGTGCACGAGAGCCACTAAACACCACACCCCAACAGGAGATGGGGGAGGCCGTCCCCAGGACGACAGCTGCACAGGAAGCACAGAGCCTGGAACGATTCCAGGAGAGAAGCTGCAGAATGCCCGATGCACCCATTGCCTTAAGAGGTTCAGGCAGCCAGGTAAGAGCTTGAGGAGTGATTCATTTCAAGTTCAGCGCCTGCCATGGGACTGTGGTGGGGACACTGCCAGCACACAACCGAACAGGCAGGTCCCGAGACCCCTTTCTGATGGCTGGGACTGGACCTGCCCTGAACTAGGACGGGGACAAGCCCACTGGGCTGGCAATGAGCAGGTCCAGCTGCTGCCCTAGTGACCCTGGGTGCTGCAAGCAAGTCAGGAAACCTCAAGTCTTCAGACTGGGACAGCAACCAGAAAAGCTCAGGGCTAGGATCTGGACTGGATCCCTCAAAGTCCAGTTCCAGCCGAGTGGAAGTTTACACTGAAGGAGAGAGGAACAGGACCAGAGAAGGACTCCGAACACTTACACGAAGATGGAGGACCAGTGTCTAAGTGACGGCATTCTGCTCTTAACTGACAACCCCTCTACTGCGCAGCCTGAGGAGGACACAAAATGGACCACCCAAGGGCCAATGGGAGGTGTCACAGACGTCCATCTGTCGGTCACCTCGCCCAGCATATCACATCACAAAAAACGGAACCAACCTTCCAGCATCAGTAAGATGGCCAAGTGCTTGGACAAACCCATCTTTTTTTTTTGTTGTTCTTTTTATTTATTTATTTATTTATTTTTGGCTGTGTTGGGTCTTCGTTTCTGTGCAAGAGCTTTCTCTAGTTGTGGCAAGCAGGGGCCACTCTTCATTGCGGTGCGCGGGCCTCTCACTGTCGTGGCCTCTCTTGTTGTGGAGCACAGGCTCCAGACACGCAGGCTCAGTAGCTGTGGCTCACGGGCCCAGTTGCTCCGTGGCATGTGGGATCTCCCCAGACCAGGGCTCGAACCCGTGTCCCCTGCACTGGCAGGCAGATTCTCAACCACTGTGCCACCAGGGAAGCCCAACAAACCCATCTTTAATCAGTGGATAGATGAGTTAGTCACAGACTGAGCAAGCACATTTAAAACGGACAAAAGCCCAATGCAGGGACCGCCTAGCTGCCAGTCACAAAGCCTCTGTGGTGTGAGTGACCAGTAACCACGAGAGGCCTGCGCAGGCCAGCTGAGCCACACTCTGAAGACCACAGCCTGCCTCACAGAGGAATGCACTGGCTGATCCCATAAACTCTGGAAACAAATTACTCAATTAAGAGAAAATGAAACAAACTGAGGTGCCGAGGCCTCAGTGCCCCTTAGCTGCTGACGGGTGTGTGGTAGCCAGAGGGTGTGTACTGCAGGGGGCCACACACCAGGGATGCCACAGCACCCTTACCTTTCGACTGTATCTTCTCACAGTTGGGGGAGATGATGACGCATTTCAACTTTTTGAGCTTCAGATGTTTGAGAACTTCCCTCAGCCCCAACACAAGTCGGCGTTTGGTCTTAGCCTTGACTGGATCTTTCTGGTACATACGATCTTGGAAACGAACCAGCTCTTTCAGCAGGTCCGTAACACAAGCGTCAACTTCTTTACTGAGCATCTGGCTGCAGTAGCTGAAAGAAACATTAGACACGGTCACGTTCCCAGTGGCTGCGACACTCCAGCGCACTGCTCCTGGCATACCTCAGATGAGGGGGACAGCATGCCACTTTCAAGAAATCATGCTTTGATGAGCAATACTAGTCAAAAAGGTGGAACTCCTGATAGGATTTTATGAAAGGTATGGATGGAGGCATCCTCTCCAGCCCTAACCACAAGGGACAAAAGACCTCTGGGCCCCATGTCCCCAGGGCAGCCACTCCCGGGCACCTCTCCTCATGAAAAAAAATGTTTGGAGAGTCTATCCTGAAGAAAAGTGGGAGGGAAGGAGGCGGAGTGCCCTAAGAAATTACATACAGAAATTACACAACAAGATGGAACCCAGATGCAATGGGCTGTCACCTCACTACCCGTTCCCCCAACCACAGCTTGGATTCAAGGGCACCTCTGGCATCACGGCACTAGGACCTCTCGGGAGATTAGGCAGCCCTGGCATGTGTTACAACCAGGTCCTAGCTACCTTCCACCGGGAGGATGCAAACACCGGGGCCCAGACGAGCCAGTGGGCGAAGAACTCAACGCCCAGTGTCAGAGTGAGCACAGTGCCCCAGGCCCCACTGCAGGCACAGCTGCCAGGCTCACTCACTCCCTGAACCGCCGGCTGTGGATCTTGGGGCAGGCCTCCACCTCCTTCTGGGGCTCAGCTCCCAGCTGGTCTTCCGACTTGCTCTCTGCCACAGAAGCACAGGACACCAACTCTTCTGTTCCCCCTGGAGTTTTAGAGAAAGAAGTCACAGCATGGCTCCTCCAGGGCTCCACACACAGACTGCGGGAACTGAGGCAGGGAATGCTCAACAGCGGCAGTGTCGCCAGAGCAGCCAGATTCGGCGGCACACACCCGCCACATCCAGACACGGCCACCGAGTGTCACAGCAGGCAGAGGAGTTATGGGAATGGCTTGGGAAATCAGAAGAACCGGGCGACTCTCTGCACTGCCTAGTGGTGCCTCCCCGCCCCTTATTTAGTTATTTCTTATTTTTATTGTGGCAAATATTTGCAAAATTTACCATTTTAACTGTTTTTGGCTTTTTTGGCCACACCGCGCAGCATGAAGGATATTAGTTCCCCAACCAGGGATGGAACCTGAGCCCCTGGCAGTGAGAGCGTGGAGTCCTAAACACTGGACCACCAGGGAATTCCCTAACCATTTTTAAATGTGCGGTTTCAGTGGCCAAATTTATTTTTTAATTTTGAAATTTAACCTGAAGTTCTTATCAATAAGTTTTAAAAGCAGGTTTACTAGTTCTTAATTTTTTTGCAAATGCTTGAAACCATTCCTTTATCAAATAACCCTTAAAAGAGAAGCTGAACATCTAAACTGGGAAAGCCACAATAGGTGTGTTTAAATCCATCAGACAGGACTCAATAACAGCTTACAACACTCAAATGGTTACTTCTAGACACTTCCAAAGTGCAAGTGCAGTAACATCACCAGAGGAAGGAGTTCACCCACCAGGAAAGACAATGTCCCGTGGCTGGCCTCTCCACCACCCATAGGCGTAGCTTGTAAAACCCCTGGCAGCCTGTATGGCAGGAGCCTCTAGGCTGGGTGGCAGTGGACCCAACCCCAAGATCCACCCCGGGGAAATGCCAGCAGGAGGGGTGCTCACATCCCCTATATACATCCCACGCTGCCACAGCACCTCTGCTTCTAATAGCCCCAAAGTGGAAACGCCCACAACACTCACATGCCACCTAGCACATTTGTACACCTGGATGCTATGCAGCAATGACAATCTGGTACTACCTCTACAGGCCACAGATATACTGCTGGCCAGAGGGGCACACACTACAAGATTCCACTGGAACAAAGCCTGAAAGCTCACAGGTAGGGCTGCAGACAGGGCTGAGGCCTTGAGCGGGAATCATGGGGACTGTGGGGCTGATACATTTCTGAACTTGGTAAAAAGTCCTCAAGCTATATGCTTCTGATTTGTGTACTGTTCTGAATGTATAATTCACTAAAATGCTTACTTAACCCATTTTTTGTATGACACCATGTCTCACACACTTGTGGGCAAGCAGCTCTGCAGTTAATGGTGTTAATTCTCATGGCACTTCAAATTGCGAGGACCATCCAATGTCACACAGATCGAACTCAGGGGCCTCACCCCTCTGTCCCTCTCACCCCTGAGAAGCAGAGGCACCAGAAGCTCCACCTGCCCATAGGGACGTCCTCTTACTGTCAAGTTAGGAGACTGAAAACGTCTGCATTCCCGAGGCCCAACGCCCACGTGCTTTTACCACACAGGGACAAGGGCTGGGCAAAGCCCAGACAGTTGGCTGTGCATACGGCCGCCCCTGCTGAAGGATTCTTTAAGAAGCAAACCAACAGAACTCGGTACCTGAGGGGTCAGCCTGCCCGAGGGCCTGGTCGTCACCACCGCTCTCTCCATCTTGCACATCATCACTGGCAAAAGCTGGGCTCACAGCACTTTCTTGGAGACGCTGTTGCTTTCTCTCCTGCCGCTCTTTCAAAATAATCTTTAAAATTAAATAAATGATCAAAACACCTAAATACTTGTACTTAAAAATAAGCTCTTCTGCAAAATAAGCCACCCAAGTTAAGCTGGTTGGCACTGTGCCTGTTTGTGCCCTTACTCCCCACCCACCCCCATGGGTGGGCCCAACCCTCTCACCCACAGCCCAGGAGCAGCATGTTCCCCCTGGGTGCACAGAGCAGGGCATGTGAGAACTGGGCTCTGATGCAACTGTGCAGCTCAACTGTTACCTGGCCCCAGGCAAGACATGCCTTCCTCCATCTGAGACCCACCACACTCCACAGGCTGCTTTGAAAATTAAATCAAAGAACGTGTGCCAGGAAGTGTCCAATATTTACCAAATCTGAGCACTAGACAGATTGCCTTGGGTAGAATGAGGGTAAAAAATGTGAATGAGAACATACTCCCCCATTTCTGGTTTTCTGTCCATGTCATTCCAAAACATTAAAATAAATAAATAAATAAGGCCTCCCCCTCCAGCAGCTAAGGCACCCTGCTTCACTTGCTCTAGCACACCATGTGGGAAGAGCAAGGGATCATCTTTCAGAGAATCGTGTACCCATCTTGACAAGAGCAGTTTCAAATGAGAGTGAAGGTTAAAATCTAAAAATGTAAGAGTCAAAAGGAGTAACACAGATACAGGAGAGTCTGTAGGTTTTCTCGCGCCCAATTTCAAACAAAATACCACACACCTTCTTCAACGAGGTTGGCTTCTTGGCCTTGGGGACCTCCCTCTGCTTCCCCTTCTTCATCAGGGGGGCGCTGGAGTCTAAGGGGTTGTGCGGGGTCTTCACCTGGCCAAAGCGGTGGCCCTTCTTCCCTGACATGGAGTCTTTGGAGAGGACGGGCACTGCCCCGACTACAACACAGTAGGGACACATGGCTCAGGCTGCTGCACGCCACCTGCCTGGCTCCAGAGGGCAGGCTCGCTGCAGATCTGTCTCAGGGGCTCCTTATGCTGCCCGCCCATCCCCACAACCTTCCTCATCCTCATCAAATTGTCCCTTAGAGAACCAGCTTCCTATCCCTGTAATCAAATCTCCTATGTTGTAATCAAATCTCCTATGTTTTAATCAAATCTCCTATGTTGTAATCAAATCTGTAATCAAATCTCCTATGTTGCTCAGTAAAATCTGATGATGTGTGGGTCTCATTTTTTGATTAAGAATTTTTCCGGGTAGCTTGTACTTAAGATTTAAGATGCCTTTTACTCCACCATTTTCAGTTGACACTGCCTTTGCAGGAGTTGGCCACTGGCTTCCCTATGCATACCTTCTACCTCACTACCTTATAAGATCCTAGTAATATTTCAAGTTGATTCTCTTGAGTTTTCTAGACATAAACATACTTTCCTAAATTCCCTGCACAGTGTAAATACATGACCACAATCACTACTCAGTACACTTCAACTGCATACTATGGTTCTGTTCTACTTCCCACCTTGTTCCTGTTCCCAAGGAAATAGTTAACTTGTTCATACTTTCCCCCTACTTTTTAATTAGGAAAATTTCTAAACACATACCAAAGAAAAAGAGAATGTATAACAACAAACTCACGTACTCACTGTCCAGCTTCAACAACCATCAGTATTTTTCCAAATATATTTTACCCACCCTCCTTAATTTTGGAATATGTTTTAAAAGTGCTGTGTAGACACAGGGGCGACTCCTGGAAAGGCAAGCCAAAAACAAAATAAAAACAAACAAAAAAAATAACTGAGCAGAGACATCAACAACCACACACTGTGAGGAAGACAGCCACCAAATTCAGACCAAGGCAGTTCCTTACACAAAACAAAAAAACCCCAGCACAATCACTACTCTCAGAAGGAAAAAATCAAATCCAGAGTTGCTACAATATATTAACTGAAATATTCAGTATTCAACAAAAAATTTTTCAAACTTCCAAAGAAACAAGGAAGTGTGACCCATACTAAAGAAAAAAGGAAGTTAACAGAAACTGTCTTTGAGTGCTCCCAGCTGTGGGACACAGATGACCAAGACTTCAAGGCAACTATGAGAATAGATGAAAACACAGGATTTCATTAAATACAAATAACAAAGGAAAAAGACTCAGCAGATTTGAGATGGTAGAAAAATCAGTGAACATGAAGATAAATCAATAGAAACTATTCAATTTAAAGAAAAATTTTAAAGATTTTACAAGATTGAAAAAATGAAGACAGCCTCAAGAGACCTGTGGAGCAACAACAAACATACCACTATACATATAATGGGAGTGCCAGGAGAGGAAAGAGAAAAGACAAAAAATATTCTGAAGAAATAATGGCCCTAAATTTCCCAAATTTGATGAACACTTTAATCTACAAAGCCAAAATAGGATAAACATTACCCAACCAAAGGTAGGATAAATATAGAGATTCCCACCTAGACATATCATAGTCAAACTGTTGAAGGTGGAAACAAAGAAAAACTATGCAAAGTAGCAAGGGAAAAACAACTCACCACAGAAAGTGGAACAACAAGACAAGTAATATCTGACGTCTCACTGGCAACAATGGAGGCAAGAGGGCAATGGAATGCCATTCAAAGTATTGGGAGAAACAAAAAGTCAACCAAAAATTCTATACCCGGCAAAACTATCCTTCAAAAACTGAATGTAAAATATAGATGTTCCTAGATAAACAATGACAGAATTCATTGCTTAATTTACTTATTTATAAGCAACCACTTTATTTTTAAGAAAATAGTATTTTTAAAGTAAAGGGAAAAATCAACAAAGGAATCAAAATGGTACTCTATATTTGTTTAACATAAAATAAAGCAGTTAAGGATGAACAGAAGAATAAATAAGAATCAGAAAAAAATAGCAACAGCAGTAAATCCAACCAAAGTAACAATTACATTAAACATGAATGAGTAAAACACCCCACTCAACAGGCAGAGATTGTTGGCCTGGATAAAAAAGAAAGCTCTGACTATATGCTGTCTACAAGAAACATATCTTAAACACACTGTCTGCTAGGTGGCCAGGGCTACTCTTCCCTATGCTGCTGGTAGAAGCATTCACCTCCTCTTTAATCTGACCAGCCAGTTGGGAAGGCCTGACTTGGGCTCCAGAATAGACATAAGCCTCCAAAGGCCTTTGACTTAAGTTGTGTTCTGGCAAGAAAGCCCCACATAGGGGTACTTGGTACTGGCTCATCTAAAATAAAGAGGAACCCTGAATTCCTCTTACCTAATTTTTACTTTTTCTGCAAAGAATGGTTCCATTACTGATGTCAAAAAGGAAGGTGATGGACATGTCAGTATTTGGGTATTCCTGGGATCTCTGACCAAAATGTCCTTTCAATACTACCAAAATCCCAACCTTACAATCTGACAACCTCAAATACTTAAAAATATCATCTGATTGAAGGCCCCCATTCCTTGCAAAACTGTTTATGTACTTCATACACAACTGCATCTAAAAGGTCCAACTTGAACCTAGTTGCAAAATAGCCACCTCATGTAGCCTCAGAGGTAGTTCCCTCACTTTTCCTGCTTTTACCTTTGACTGGAGATCTAGAATGCTCAGTCAGTAGTTTACACACTTCCCTGCAGGCTCCCCAAGAAGCTACATTCTTCAGAATCAGCAGCTGGCCAAGCACTTTGCAGATTTCTCTGGAAAGGCCAACACTGCAGGCCTTTACCAAACAGAAGATGAGCTGAGAAAAGCAACTTTGAGGAATATCTAAGAAGGCAATGGTCCCAAGTTTTGATATATGTAAGAATTACTCACACATGTGATGTATAAAACTGTGGATCCTGAAATGAATAAAATTACCAAAATCATTGAGACAAAAATTTAAATTCAGACTGGATACAAGATGCTAGCAAGAAATAATCATCAATATTATTAGACGGGAGGATGGCAGAGTGGTTCAATTAAAAATAAAATCACCATCAATTAGAGATACTGATGTATTTACAGGTTAAATGACCTGATGTCTACAAGTACTTCAGAAAAAAAAAGTAGAGTTCCAGATGCAACAAGACTGGCAAAATGTTGTTAACTGATGGAGCTGGGTAATGGGCACATGGTGGCAGTATTCATCATATTCGCTCTACTTTTGATTATGTTTCAAATTTTCCACCACAAAAAAGTGAAAAACAAAGACAAAACAAAACAAAAAATCCCACTGTGTGCTTGTTAAAAACACCTACTGCCCTTCCCATACCAAGTGGTTCTAGTGTACCACCTCTGAGGTGTTCCTGGAACCTGCACTTTCAGCTCGCTCCCAGGCAGTGCCATTGTTGGCAATCCTGGGGATACTGTGTGAAAAAGAAACACTGGGTTCAGGGACACACTGTCGACTGGTGCCTCAGCCACACTGTACATGGGCTAAATTAACTGTATTCAGACATTTTAAATTTATACTCTGGGCTTTTAATAAAGGTCACTATGAAACTCACTAAAACTTACTTCTGCTGTAGCCATGAGAACGCTGTTTAGGAAACTGCTGACTATATCATTCAGCAGCCCATATAAAATCATCTGCCAGAGAGTGTTCAGAATTTTCAGCTTCAAAATAATCCCACCTCCACCCCCATCAGAATGGCTAAAATTAAGACCAACAACATCAAATGTTGATGAGGATGTGGAACCAGGAGAACATTCATACATTACTGGTGAGTGTAATATGGTACACAGGCAGTTTGGAAAACAGTCTGGCAATTTATAAACTAAATACCACGTGGCCCAGCAATTCCACTCTCCCAAGAGAATTAAAAACAGACACTCAAATACTTGTACATGAATAGTCACAGCAGTATTATCCACAACAGACAAAAGGTGGAAAGAACCTAAATGTCCATCAATAGATAAAGAAATTGTGGTCAACAGAGTATGATTCGATCACAAACACTGGTGAAATAAGATACATGAATATGGATGAACATCAAAGACATTAAGCTAAGTGAAAGCAGACTGACAGAAAAGGTCACAAACTATATGTTTCCATTTATATAAAATGTCAGAATAGGCAGATCCATAGGTAGTTGCCAGGGGCTGGGGAAAGGAGGAAAATGGGGAGCTTAATGGGTAGGGGTTTCCTTTTGGGGTGATAAAAATATTAGGAACTAGACAGAGGTGATGGTTACACAACACTGTGGATGTACTAAACGCCACTAAATTGTACAGTGTAAAATGGTTAATTTTATGCTACATGAATTTCATCTCAATAAAAAACAAAAAGAACTACTGACATACATCTACAGTGTAAGTAAGTCACAAAAATATTGTGTCGAGTGAAAGAAACCTTACACAAAGAAGCATATACTAAGATTCCACTTACATGAAGTTCTAGAACAAGGACAAACTAGTCTATGGCAGAAAAAAAATCAGAACCATGGTTGCCTGCGGGTAGCAGCAGGGAATGACTGGAATGGGAAGGGGCTGAGGAAAATTTCAAGGGTGCTGACGATGTTCTACATAGCCACGAGTCTACGTTACACAGTTATACATTTGCCAAAAGGCTTCAAATGGTGCACTTAAGATCTGTGCATGTCACTAAATGCATATTTTACCTCCAAAGGAAAAGAAGAGCCATAAATAAATACTGAACTCTAGTAAATGATATGCATGCTGTAACACTTGGGGGTAAAATACAGTGGTGTCTGCAACCTACCTTAAATGCAGCAAAAATAAAAAACAACATATTGATGAATGGATAAATCGGGGTCAGCAAACTTTTCCTTAAAGGGCCAGAGAGCAAATATTTTAGGCTAATGAGCATACGCGTACTGCAATGCTCAACTGCCATTATAACTCAAAAGCAGCCACAGATAATACTTAAATGAACAAGTGTTGGCTGTGTTCTAATAAAACTTTACAGCCAGCAGCCAGCAGGTCATAGTTCGCTGACCTCTGGAAAAATTACGAGATTGAAAAAAATTAGAATCTAGATGGTGAGTACATAGGTGGTCACTGCATGATTTTATTCGGCTTTTCCAGATGTTTGAAAATTTTCAAAAGAAAAAAAATGCTACCTCCCTCCACTGAAGAGACAAATCATGTTTATCCTTTCTGGGATTAATGCCATGATAAAATCACCATCAGTTAGAGATGCAGATTGAGGTATTTATAAGTAAAATGACATGATGTCCACAAATTGCTTTAAACTGCTTCAGAAACCAAAAAAAGTAAGCTTCTTTACCATTTCCTTGGATACCTATTCTTCACTTTTAAAATAAATAAACTGCCTCAGAGGGAAACATATTTAAAAGACTATGGTGGCAAATGTGCATTATTTCTCTGTATAACATATTGCCAATTTTAACTATCTTGGCTCTAAGAGGTGTTTCAGAGGAGAGAATGACTGCATCACTACCAAGCCAACACTGCCACCCGCTGTGTTCCCATGAACAGGCAGGTAATTCATTTCAATCTGGTGAAGCTTTATAACCTGTACAGGGCACTTACGTAAGACTTTTAGGTACACCAAGTCGTCACATCAAGTGGAAAACCCACAAACCCATGTTGTTGTTGTTTTTAATGTTTATCTATCTATCTATTTTTTGCTGCATCGGGTCTTAGTTGCGGCATGTGGGATCTTTTGCTGCAGTGTGCAGGGTTCTCTATAGTTGTGGTGCGCGGGTTTTCTCTTCTCTAGTTGTGGCGCGCAGACTCCAGGGTGCGTGGGCTCTGTAGTTTGTGACACATGGGCTTTCTAGCTGAGATGCTTGAGCTCAGGAGTTTTGGCATACGGGCTTGGCTGCCCTGTGGCCTGTGGGAACCTAGTTCCCTGACCAGGGATTGAACCTGCATCCCCTGCATTGGAAGGTGGATTCTTTACCACTGCACCACCAGAGAAGTCCCCAAAACCCACCTTTTAATAAGACCTATTTCTTAAAATCATCGTACTTAAATAACTTTAAAAATTTTGTGATAAAATACATATAACATAGAAACTACTATTTTAACCGTTCTTCACTTCACAATTCAGTGGCATCAATTACGTTCACAACGATGTTGGAAACATCACCACTACCCATATCCAAAACTTTTTCATGCCCCGAAATAAAAATCTATCCCCATTAAACAATAACTCCTCATTCCCCACTCCCCTCAACCCCTGGTAACCGCTAATCTACTTTCTATGACAGAATTTCCTTCCTTTTTAAGGCTGAATATTCCATTGTGTGTATATACCACCTTTTGTTTACCCATTCATCTGTTGATATACATTTGGGGTGTTTCCATCTTTGGGCTACTACGAATAATGCTGCTATGAACACTGGTGTACAAGTGTCTGAGTCTCTGTTTTCAATTCTTTTGGATACATTCAGAGGAGTGGAATTGCCAAGTCACATGACAACTCTCTATTTGGCATTCTGAAGAACCATGGGACTGTTTTCCAAAGTAAGTGCACCATTTAACATTTCCATCAGCAACGGTTCCAATTTCTCCAAATCCCCACAAACACTTGTTATTTTCCATGTTTCTGATTAGAGCTATCATAGTAGGTTTCAAGAACTGCCTCAGTGTGGTTTTAAGTTGCATTTCTCTAATGACTACCAATGTTGAGCATCTTTTCACATGTTATTGACAGTACATATACCTTCTCATGGAGAAATGTCTTTTCAAGAGCTCTGCCCATTTTTTAAATGAGTGTTACTGAATTGTAAGAGTTCTTATATATTTGGATATTAAATCCTTATACGATTTTCAAATATTTTCTCCCATTCTATAAGCTGTCTTCTCATTTTCTTGATAATGTCATTTGGTACACAAAAGTTTTTAATTTTGATGAAATCCAATTTATCTATTTTTGCTTTTGTTGCTTGTGCTTTTGGTGTCCTTTCTAAAAATTCATCACCTAATCCAAGGTCATGAAGATTTACCTCTGTTTTCTTCTAAGAGTTTCAAGTTTTAGCTCTTATTATTTAAGTTGTTGATCCATTTTGAGTTAATTTTTGTATATGGTGTGAGGTTGGGGGTCCAACTTCATTGTTAAGCATGTGGAAATCCAGTTGCCCCAGGACCATTTTTTAAATGATTGTTCTTGGTCCTTTTAATGAACTCAACAACCCTGTTAAAAATTCACTGGCCATAGATATGTGTGTTTATTTCTGGATTCTCAATTCTATTCTACTGGTCTATAACTATCCTTATTCCAGAACCACATTATTTTGATCGTATATAAACAACTTTTGATTACAAGAAAAAACAGTCACAAAATAGTCTACTGAAAAAGGCTTCAATCATTTGTCTGAAATGAAAAGACTCTTTTACCTGAGAACACCACTGGTTTGGAGGACTGCTTTGCATTCTGGGAGTGCTGCTTCTTTTCCAATGCGGTTAGCATTCCTCCCAAATCCAACTGTACTGGAATTTGGCTCTTCTTTCCACTACTTTTAAAATTATTCTAAAAAGTTCAAAAATCAGAAGTTTATTTATAATACTATATTTTACAAATTGTGCTTTTCATTTTATGATTAAAAAATCATATAATTAATAAGATAAAACAGATAAAGGGACTATAAAAATCTTAAAATTAAAAAAAAATTAAAGTAATTAAAAACCCAGTCAATTCCAAATTATCTGCCAATATTACCACCAAGGTTGTTTATTTCCTCCTCCTCCTTTCATAACACTGGTTTAATTAAACCACTTACACGTCTGCATCTCCATTGTGAATAACAGCATACATCTACAGATAAGGAACCGAGACTTGTATAAAGTCCTTGGCTACAAAAGTTTATGTGTGGGGCTAGTTGGTTGGTACTACTGCCTCATTAACACCATTCGTTCTCCAATTGCCTAAGTGAGCCAACCAAGTGCCATGAAACCATGGAGGCATGACCAAAAATTTATACAAGTCCAAAACACACCCAGCAGGTGAGTATTATATTTAGGCGCAAAGTCAGATACACTCTAAACAAATGTTATTTCTGAAATCATTCTGATTTGGGTTTTGAGACTGTATAAGGCTGTACGGACGTGTTGTCTCTTGTGCTTTAACACCTCCACTCCTGCCCCACGCCACTGTTCTCTTCCCTGATGCCAAATTCACGCTGGGTGAGGGCTCATGGCAATGGGTGAGTGCTAAGCACAGCACAGGCAGCCACAGAGACCTCTGCAGGGATGGAAGATAACCAAATTACAACATAGGAATGCAAAGATACATGGGTTTAGAATTTTACTTTTCACAAATGTGAAAACTATCACCCCACTTTGAAAGGCAAAATGACAATGAACATGCCCAAAGTATGCAAGTTCTCCATCTAGATTATGGACTACAAGTTCATTCCTGAATCCACAGTGGGGCTGAGGCAAGAGAAGAATCATTTCTTCCTCTGATCCTGACTACCTGAGTGAAATGCTGGTGGCTCTCTTTTTTCCTTCTGTCAGACATTACTGCCTCACAAAGAGATTCTTCTGTTTCCTGAATAAACTAAGTCAAAGTTTTTTCTTTAAATCCAAGTTAGGCAGTTTGTGTTCCCCCTTTCTGATACAGCAATGGCAGTTACCAATAGCCTAATTTCAAAAGTGATAAAGCAGTTTTAGCTTAAGAGCAACTTTGTTTCCACATACTGGATGTGGTTCCCCAATGAAGGAATGAATCAAAACAAAACCACCTGTCCCCATACACAAAGAAGCCTGGAAAGCAGTTTTTCTCAGTTTAGTTTAGCAAGAAAAGTTAAGCCAAAAGCAATTGTGGTTTCAATCTAAAAATTACCTGTGGCTGCTGTTTAGACTGAAATTTCGGTGACTCTACTCTGTCTCTTCTTTCAGATGCAACTGCCAGATTGGGAAACTCCTCGGCATCCTAAGTAAACCACACACCCTTTAGCTCTTCGCAAATCACAATTATCAAATAAGCCCAACTACAACCTTTTCCTTGCTCTTATTTTCTTTCCATAAAAATATCCTTATAAAAGTGCTCAAAGGTGTTATAAAACAGTCAAAACAAAAACAAAAAACTAATGTAAGTGCTTCGGCTTTATTTCACTCTTAGAACAAAGTTAAGGACCGCAGTTTGAATCTCCCTGCTCCAGAGAGAGAGAGCAGGGGCCTCAAGGATGTGGGTTCACCAAGCAGTCTACGAACTGCCCCAAGCACCCTGGCACAAGAGTGTTCAAGCACCCATCCTTCAACTATGCTTTTCTTTAGGAAAACCATCAATCTGGACTTCAGGGGATGTAAGCATCTTGTCACATGTGCTGATCCTAGACTAGAAAAAAGAAACAAAGGAACAGGTCTCTAAACAATGTTTAAATCATTTTAAAATGTCTTATGTGCTTCTGTCAACATTTTAGGGACCCTGGAGAAATTATGTGAAAAATGTGGGCAGAAATAATGAGTTATTTGTTGGCCCAAACGATAATGCTCTACCGCAGTCATAGGTTTTCAAACATGCAACCCCATTACTCTCAAGGGAATGTCAAAAAGCCCCGGGAGTCCCTCGAGTTTGTGGGAACACCTCGGGCTTGACCCTAAGCTGGCTGCCTGGGAGTACTGCTGAGAGACCCTTCTGCCAGCACCAGGAGCCAGGCTGCTGAGTCTGGTACTGCAGACCCATGAGAAACATAATCAGGATCCAGGATGGCTCCTTGGGGAACAGAGACATTCTTGGAGTATCACTGGACAACAATTTAAAGAGCACTTTCGGAAGTTCATGATATTCTCTTCTTGACCAGGGTCCACGACAGATCTACAGTATTCTAAGTTTCTCTCAATAGTGGAGCATATTATACCAAAACATCTAGATAGAAAAGGAGGCCCTGCAGAAGCCAGCATGCCAAAGCAAAGAAAAAAACAGACCAGAAGATACTGAGGGGTATATATTAGTAGTAGGGCATACACACCATTAAATTTCAATACAAGTAGTTTTTTCTCTAGGCCATTCATTTGTTTACTGAGAACCTGCTATGAGATGGGCACTGCACTGGGGACACCAAAATGAAGAACTGAAGAAAATGGGTGACAACTACTTTCTTTCCCGCGTCCCCTGCATTGGCAGGCGGACTCTCAACCACTGCACCACCAGGGAAGCCCAGCACTACAATTATTAAAGAAAATGTTGGAGAATTTTTACTTCAGCAACCAGTATGAACCCATTTCTATTAAGGAAGACCCATTTATTATATCAAACAAGGTGAGTAATAAATGTAAATATACTTCAATCCTTGGTGGCTCTTGAACTGTCAGGACTTCATACTTTGATTTAGACTTTTCTTTCTTTTTCTTATTCTTCCTTGAGGCTTCATTTTGCTCAGTATCGTCACCTTGTGATGCTCTGGACTAGAACAACAACAACAAAAAAAGCAAAAATCATGGGTTTTTAGGACCATTTTTAAAGTCTTTATTGAATTTGTTAAAATATTGCTTCTGTTTTATGGGTTTTTTTGGTTTTTTGGCCACAAGACATGTGGAATCTTAACTATCCAACCAGGGATCGAATCTGCACCCCCTACACTGGAAGGCAAAGTCTTAATCATTGGACCTCCAGAGAAGTCCCCCCATTTCTGTTTTAAAAAAAAAAACTTAAAACAAAATAAACATACTTATTTATTTATGTTTTCAGGAGCCCTGAGGTAAAACAGACAGCAAGTTCTTAATGGAGGCTCCTAGAGGGGTGGGGACCAAAGGGCTATGGGAAAAGGACCTTTTCCATAATTAGATCCTTGTAATATTACAGGTGCTATTTCAGTAATAAAAATTCACAATACAGAAAGTTTTAGAGGGGGAAAAAAAAAAAACATTATGACCACAATGCAAAGCCATCTGGGTCATAGGATTACAGGAGATCCTCATTCTCTCATCTTTATTTTGGGACTTCTCAAAAATAAACTTTTCTTACACCTCTAATTAAAAAATAATTTTTAAAAAGATGCTGGGAAAATAAAATAAAATCTGTTAACTCTTAAGAGTGTCAAAAACTCATTTAGATGGTGACTTGGTGGCCTACTGTGCAGCCTGCGCCCCGACACCAGCGGGGCCTTGGAGCTGGCCAGTCTCCATGTGTACTTGGAGGGGCCTCACAGCCGCCTCCTGTGTTTCACAAGTATGTGCATAAAGCTGTAGGGAACAGGCACACAGGTCTGACTTCACCATTAATTGTCACCAGCAGAGATTTCTCAATCAACCAAGCATAAACACACAGCTCCTGTTTGTGTGGGATGGTCTAAGACACTTTCGATATCAAAAAGTATTCTAACACTCAAAAAGATAGGAAACCAGCACTAAACAAATATGACCATATTTCAACTTAAAATAATGTTATCAGTACACAATGAAAATCAAACCCAAACTCTAGCCCAGTAAAAAAGGCTCTTTCAAGAAAGAAATCTAGGGATTGAAAAATGACAACTTAAAATTATTTGAATTGAAAGGAAAAAATGGATTCTGAAATGCTATTTTATAGTAAGTAGCTGCAATTAACCAAGAATCAATTAACATACATGATGATCGCAAAATGTGGCACACAATTATCTTGCTACCAGTACCTGGTAGGTAAAAGCAATGTAAAATCAACAGACAAAAGACTGCAGTATTTTATATACCAGAGCATAAGCTACTGCCAGCATCTCTCTTGTAAAGAATTCAAAATGGTCCACAGATATTTTAAGACCATAGGTCTAACATGCACATCCTTACTTGTGTATAAAAGCTACCACTTGTGTCCCTAGACTGTATTCAATTCAAGTACTGAATACAACCAACTCAGATTAGTGCCTACAGTACCGAATGAAACACTTTCAGTTAGGATTTGAGAAAAAAAGACAATCCAGTGGTACAGAAGAGCAACATAATCAAACTGTGACACGTACCTTTTTAGTAGGATGGACAACATGTTTCTCTTTGTACGAAGGCTCCGAAGATAAAACTTCAGAAGATGACATACTACCATTTCTAGGATCTGCTGATGAAGCAACCATCTTTAGGTTTATCATGGAAGTAACATTTTTAGGGGCTGGTGACAGTTCTGTAGATAATGTCTGCCGAACAACATAACCCATTGGTGTCCAAGATAATTCTGCTCAAAGATAACCAAAATTGTTGAACAATCCCAACAGTAAAAAGAAATTCCAAGCATGCATTACATGAAGTACTCAAGAGCATAGTTAAATTAAGGTGTTGTCAAGAACATTCTCTTGGAAACTACAGTATCCACTAAATTTGTTTTTCTTCTTGGAACATGCATGCTGAATTAACTCGTAAGGGGAACTGACTTTCCTAGGAACTGTTCTTTTAACTTAGAGGTGCAGGTGGTAAACAAAAAAGTTTCCATTAAAAAACAATAATCCAGGGCTTCCCTGGTGGCGCAGTGGTTGAGAGTCTGCCTGCCAATGCAGGGGACACGGGTTCGTGCCCTGGTCCGGGAAGATCCCACATGCCGCAGAGCGGCTGGACCCTTGAGCCATGGCCGCTGAGCCTGCGCGTCTGGAGCCTGTGCTCTGCAACGGGAGAGGCCACAGCAGTGAGAGGCCCACGTACCGCAAAAAAAAACAAACAAACAAAAAAAAAAAATCCACAAATACATCCACGTGGCAAACACACAGAAATAATGAGCTAAAGAGCAAACTGTAGCCCTACTAACCACAGCAAACTGTGGCCCTGATGTGTACCTTTAACATCAGAAATCAAAGATCACTAAACTTCAGCTATCGCAATAACTGGTAATTTATTTCTTTCTAGAACATAGGCATAAGTATGGCAACACTACTCCGTAGGTGCCCATGAAACTCTATATACAGACAAAACAAAAGGACATCCTTCAGGACACGGGCAGGTCATGTCAGCAGCCTGTGACTACCCCACAGTGGGGAGACAGGCTGTTCTTGTCACCACAGAGCTATGCATCTTCACAGCAGTTGCTAAAGTGAAGGTCTTTTATTGAACCACGTACATACCAAACATGCTAACGCAATAGAAAACACACCTGTGAATAAATCTAGAATAATTTTGTAAAAAGGGCTTCTGTTAGGACAAGCTACTCACAAAAACTGCAAAAGCAGAATCTACTGAACTCTCTCTGAATATCTCACTTCTGGGCCAGGTCAGGACAGACCAGCAGTTCTCAAAGTTCTGAGACTCCTAGGACCCTTTCAGGGGTCCACAGTCAAAATTGTTTTCCTGGTAACAGGAATGTGCCATCTGCCTTCCCCACTTTCACTCTCCCATGAGCGTAGTACAGTGGGGTTTTCCAGAGGCTGTACGACAGAGAACAGTGAAACAGGTGAATGCCGAAGCAGATCTCCTGAGCCAGACGTTAAAGAGCTGCTAAAACGTAAAGGCTGCTCTCCTCTCCTGACTAGTTTTTTAACTTTGGAAAATAGTTATTTTTTTAAATTAAAATGTGCTGTGTTAACCTGTAATGGGTTTATTGTTACTTTTAAAGTGAATTAATAAGTATTTTGTATTTCTCAGTTTTAATTTCAGATATTACAAATATTGACAGTTATCCAAATAAACAGAAATTCTTTGGGGTTCTTTTAAAGGGTATTAAGGAGGTCCTGAGACCAAAAACTATGAGAACCACTGATATAGGTAATGCTTAAGAAAGTAATCATTTCTGAGTTCATAAAATGTCTCACTTAACCGAACAAACATTTCATTTAGAATGCTTTACTTGTATGTAGTTTACACTCCTTGTGCATGGATGTGGGATCTCGTTTGCTTACTTCAGTCTTCTAACAATGATGCCAGTTTATCAACCCATCAGCTGCCTTAAAGAAGGCTTTAAAACAAAAACATTTCAGTTGCACTAGACTGAAAATGAACTAAGAAAACAGACAACAATAGACAATTTTTATATTTTAAAATAATATTTGGTAGCCCACTCTTACCTCTTGTACATGAAGAGGGACTGGTAGCAGCATTATCAGTTACAGATTCGGTCCGATTATTATTCTTCACCACTATTTCACCCTAAAAAACAAACCAGTTCTTTTCTTACTATTTCAAAATAAAAGTAATCATTATTTTTGAAATATATAGTTTCCTTCGCCATTCTTAAAACCTGCAAAACATACGCTAATTAAAAATTCCAAACACATAAGTACATAATGTGAAAAATTAAATTACTTTCTTCTGCCAGATCTCATTCCCTAAAGGAAAAACCATCCACCGTCTACAGCTTAGCTAGCATCCTTCCATTTCTTTGCTTAGGACATAAACATTTGTATATCATTTTAAATGGATCTCCATAATGGGATCACACCACACACAGTAGCATGTAACTTAGGAAAAAAAAACCAACATACAACCAACAATTTCCAAATCAGCACAGATGTACCTACGCGATTCTTAGAGCCGAAGTGCCCACTGTGAATGCAAAAGCTGTCGTTCACCACACCCCCACACCAAGGCTCAAAAAATCCCTGAACATACCCACAAAAACAAATGCAGGCCTTCTAATACGTACTCCCTTTCACAGACAGAAAGCTGCCACATGCATGGAACAAGAGGCACCAAACGACACTTGGGGACAAGTGAGTACGTTAAGAGAGACCTCAAAATGACCAGCAGCCAAAGTGAAAGGAAAATGATAAATTCACACTGAATGGATTTAAAATAAATTCTGGAGTTCATATGTTTCATAAACTTATCCATTTTACCATTCCATTACATCTAAGCCTAGTTAAAAAAAAAAAAAAAGACTTGTTCAGTGGCCAAAATAGCTGATTGCTGAATATGCCTTGTGCCACTTCTCTGCCTGGATAGTAGAAGCCTGTTAACCTCCAAGAGCTGTTTCAGAACAATGGAAAGAACATGTTCCTTAACTAGGACAGAAAGCCCCCATTTTCATTACAAATAGAAATGAAGCAAAATCCTCCATGTGGCATCCGCTGACTCCTGGCCCCGTGGTAGAGCTCACTAAGGGCCTGGAAATACCTACTTCACCCTGGGCCTTCCTGCCCCAGGGCCTCCCCAGAGGACCCACCACTTCCCTACAGACATCAGGCAGGGCTCTCTGGGCAGGCAGGTGTCACTTGCTAACCTGCAAATTCCAAATTACTGCCTGACAGATGCACACCATACAAATCTTGCAGGAGGTGCTGCCTAGAGCACCCACCCCATCCCAGGAGTGCGGAGCTGTCTGCTTCAATCCACTGCAGGACTGAGGCCCAACCTCTGAACAGAATCTCGATAATTTCATTTCGCTATTACCAAATGGATGCAAAACAAGAGTGACTGGGGAAGTGAATTTTTATTTTTAATGAAACATTTCTGGAAACTCCAAAGGCATGGGGAGGTTGGGAGTCTGGCAAAGAGAAAGATGCCATTCTCCCTTCTATTAGCACCTTTCTCAGCTTCCAAAACACTGGGCTAGTCCTGGAGGAGGTGATGTGGCATCAGCATGGCTCTGTGGAAGTGACTGCACACTGAGAAACAAATTCTCTTCCGGCCCCATCCTATAGGCTGCTGTGTTCTCTATGGGGCTCCAGATAGACACAGTATGTAAAGGCAATTATGTTAACTAAAAAAAAATAAATTCATCAAAGGAGAAAATAAAATAACATAAATGATTAAAACATAGCCTGTTCTTTGAGTAAACGTAACTTTTATGCTCACCAAAGCCAATGAAACACTAGAAATGGCTTACCTATTCTAGAATGGTTAAATTATATATATCAATACCAAAGATTCAATGCAACAGTTATATTTTCAAAAAATATTTTATGACATGGAAAAACTACCACAAGTTTTGAAAAATTCAAACACAAGCTTGTATCATACATGTGTATCCTAAATTGAAAGGAATGCCCCTCAATTCCCACAATGTACCATTAAAAAAAGAGTAAGTGTCAAACATTGTTTTCTCTTGGTTGTACAGCTTCAGACAATTTTTTTTTTCCTGAATATTTTTCTCATGTTGAAAGATGTTACTAATACCATCAGGAAAAAAAAGGTTTCTTTTAGAGGGAAAATGGGAAAAAAACAAAAAAATACTCCACACATAATTCAAGAGTGTGAATATATAAAGCAATGAGTATGTACATCTCCCCACATAGCATGATATGCCTTACTTCTTGTCCACATATGCAGTACTCATATGTAACAAGTGACCATGACATAAAGTGTCAGTCATGCTTCCACTCACCCTGGACCCGCTGTACTCTGTCCTACTTTTGTACAGTGCTCACAGATTTGGAATTATCCACTGACCACCCATGATGAAAGCATGGAGCCCCTCGACTACTCAGCTATTCCATACACCCAGCCAGGGCCCAGAAAGCAATCACAAAGCTGCCTAATGAAACTGTGGTTCTTCTATATCAGTCAATTGGCCTTACTTATCACCACTGTGTAAAAGGAAAACACCAAGGTATAATAGTCTAAGGGCCAACATGTGGGGAATGATTTATTTTCTGCACATTATAACACCAAGGTATAATAGTCTAAGGGTCAACATGGGGGGAATGATTTATTTTCTGCACATTATAAGCCACTACCATCAAGTCTTCAGAGGGTTTAGTATCCAGGCACCCAAGAGAAGTGCTAGGACAGGAAATGGAAATCCTTTCTCCATTCAAGAGCTAAATGAACTGGTAAGCTCTGTTTTCTTCATTGTTTCTTCTTTCTCCTTACCTCCATACTGGGATGGGCCCCAATTTGTCACAAGCCATTTTAGGGACTACTAACCCAATAAGGTTTTTTCCTGGAAGTCTCAAAATCAATCTGTTTGAGAGGAAAAATGCATCAATTTGATGGAGTAAAACTTTGAGATCAAATGGTGAATACAGTGCAATTTAAGATTATTAGGCACTGAGTGCACTTATTGCAATGACATTTTCCGTATCATTGACAAGACTGAGGTGCAGATAAAAACCTGGAAAAATCAGCAGTTACACTACACAGTTTTAACATTACTATTTGATTTTAAAAAATCTCTTTCCCTGTATTGGAAAAAGTGCTACCAGAATGCAATGGTAGAAACAACATTTTCACAATGTGCTGTGGAAGCAGGAACCCGTGCTACAATCTTCTCCTCCTGAGACACTGCAATGCTTTCTAGCCACCAGATATGAAGACACTTGCTAAGTGATTCTCTGGAAAGAATAGCCACACCAGGTGTTACAGCTGACTATAAACAGTTCAAACAACAGAGAAAGTCACCTAAGCGAACTGAGAGGCCCCTCCCACACCAAGATGTGAAGTGTAGTATTTGAAGTGATGTCCTTGCATCACTACCCATCACTGAGGAGAAAGGAAGAAAGAAGGGAACAAAAAGAGCAGGAGGCTGCACTCACCTCTGCTAACACTGCAGCAGGTTTCCCCACTTCTCTTAGAAGAGAAACATCAGTAGAGGCAGAGCGTAAAGGCCCCCACTTGAGCTGCTTTTGTATCTCTGGTATCTCACTGTTCTCTCGACCCTGCAGTTCAGGAAAATCCAACCTGGTAAATTCAAACTCAGGTTTGGAGGCAGATCCACTTTTTTCAATGATTCTGGATTTCCTGTCTGTTCGTTTATAATAACCATCTGTATTTACAGAATTAAAAGTAGGGGTAAAAATTTAGATGTTGTCTAATGACCTGTACTCACACTTAAATTGCAGAGTAGAAAGTCTATTGCTATTGATGCAACACGTTATTGTCCAAACAGCCTAATTTTTTGTAGTGTTGTTAACCTTCTCTGTAACAGTGGAAAACATAAATGACCATGGGGGCCACCAAGCAGAAAAACGAAAACACACTGCAAATTTTAGGAGTAATTCTAAAGTGGATGAAATGGCTACCTTAACCTGACTGTGCAGCTGGGCATTTCAATTATTCTTAATACACACTTTAGAGATTTGTGAGATTAAGGGGACTCTTACAAATTTTCTTTAAATAATAAAATTTCCATGTTTTAGTTTGCTGGAAGAAACTGGAGAGAAGTAAAATGAAACTTATAAGCTCTTTCCCATCTTTCTCCTTCAAATGCAAATGAATAATGCTACAGGTTACAATGCCATAAAGCCCCAGCATTTTTTAAATTATTTAATTGTAAGGCTAGAGTTATTACAGTTAACTGTTCAAATTTTCTTTCACATTACCACGTACCAGATGGTTTATGAGTGAAGTCAACACCAAGAGAAAAAGTTACATATCAAGTAACAATAAATTACACATGTAAATAAAATGACAGACCATTCCCAGTAAGTACGCTATTACAAAGGTTTTAAGTTATTATATAAACAGATGATGGCTGTGATCAACGTGCAATAGTAAGTAATTTACACGAAAAAAACAAGACATCATGTATAATCACTAACTTTCAGCCAGAGACTGGAACAGCAGTTTTCAAGACCAGAGCAGACATGTCCTCTGAATGACTGTCCTGCCCCAGGTTTGGTATTGTTTAGGATGGGATTTAAACCAGTCAACTCTCCCACGTATTAAAAAGTGTCCCAACAGAATACCAGAGAAGCTATTTCAGGGATGAACATGATCAAATATAGTACAAGGGATGTGACTGTAATTCACTTTTATTTAACAACTGTTTTGAGGCGGGTGATTATCACCTACTTGCTATGTGACTTAACAGAAGTTCTTGCACAAAACAAGGTAATAACATGTTAAGGACACGTCATAGAGCCCACACAAACAAGTTCCCTCCCCGGGAGGAAAGGCCCCCAGGATCCCACAGGAAACCTGATGGCCTCAGTTTTTCATGATGAGTAAGTCAAGGTAGGAAGACATAACATACAGAGCATGTTATTTTTACCTGATTTCAAACTATTCTCAGCATGAATGGACATACGAGGTGAACTTTTAACTGATTTTAAATCAGATGATATAGGTCCATCAGTCTTCTTAGTGTCAAACTTCTGCTCATCACAGGTTTTCTTCTGCGGGGAACATTAAAAAGTAAACATAATTGAAAAGTAACATATTAAAAATTAACATAAATTCACTATAAAAAAGGCTCAAATTTGCAAATTCATAAGTACAACTCAACCATTTTTTAGAAAGGTTAGACCATATCAAATTTTAAATATCTCAAAATTTAAATACCTTAAATAACAGTTCTTTACGTTTTAAATGCTAAAGTGATCAACAAAACCAAAACATTTACAGACCTTAAACAGAGCTTTTGTGTCTTGCGGGAGAGGGCACACGTGCTCGTTTCGTGGCTTCACGGTTTGAAAACCTCCGAAACAACCGGGTTGGTTGTAATCATACTGGGAGCCAGGCACTGGGCAAACATTTTGTGACGACTCCAGGGTGTAAGGAGAATAGGCATATGGATGAAGAGGGATCTCAGGAGATAAATATTGAGGTGGAAAAGTTGAAGCTCCAAAAGCCATATCTTCGGCATAGAGTTTCTGTCTAAATAAAACATGTAAATTTTAGTTGCAGATTTCATACCACAAACCAAGGAGCTTAATATTTTGTAATAAACAAATTTAAACTTTTTACTATTTTTGAGGTCATTTATTCTAGCAATACCTCAAATTAAAAACCAAATAAAACCTCTGAGCACTTTTTCTTAACCTGCAAAGAAAGATGCTGACCTAGTTCTGTTTTTTTCATTACTTATCTGGAACCTCCATGAAAGGACCCTATTATAAGGAACATTAGAAAAGCCCAAGGATGCTCCAGCAGCTTTCCACTCTCATGCTGTCAAACATTTGGAAAAGCCTCTCTCAGCAACCCTGGCCAAAAGAGCTATCCAGACCATTCTCTCAGTAGAGGGAGTTTTTTTACTGCCCATCCAACCTCTACCCCGACAACCTGCAGGGCCTGCCTCCTGAGGCCCCAGGTGCCCGCAGACAGCCTGCCCAGCCCCTTCCCTGCTCCAAGCCCACTGCCACATCCTGTGCTCTACTGACTCTTGGGGCTGGAGTTGCAATGGGGACACTACGCATGAGGTAGTCCAGGAACTACACACACTGCTAACAAGATGGAACCATCTGTGAACACTGCTACTGCCTCAACTTTCTCAAGCTGCTAGGCTAAACTGAAATATAATTTAACATTGATTTTTATTTTTTTAGCAAATTTGGTATATGGCCAGAGGTTTCAACCATTTTGCAATGAAAGTTGATACAATGACAAAATGCTAAGCAGCTGAGTTAAATACAAATCACTATCTTCTCATTCCCACAAATAAGCACCAGCAGATGTTTCTGTGACTTTCCAGAGCTCCAAATTATCTTGTAGCAAATCAATGAAATCCCAAAGTGTACTGGTCCACTGAAAGGCAAGAAGAGCCAAAGCTAATGATGAGACATCCCATATGATCTTCCAACTGTTCAACTGTCAGGAGATATGGGCGTAGGCACCACTTACTAGAAGTCGTGTTTCTACTCTGCTGCAAGTAAGAGTCTGCACTGAGGAAGGAAAGGAGTCACTATCTACAGGCTAGACCTGTTAACACACTGATAAGAATGTTCACTGCTTTCGCTTCCATGCAGCACTGAACTGCCTGGAATCACCGTCTATTAATTCATGACATTTTATAACAAGTTTAAATCTTATAAGATCTTTTTCTTGTAAGCAATTGATTCTAGTAATGAAATATTCCTGATTAAAACCTCAACGAACCCTTTTACTGACCATTTTCTGCCCCACAGAACACCTGGCCTAGTACTGCTCTTTGCCGAGAAGAGAAAGATTCAAAGTTTCATCCTGCTCCCCAGATGCTAACCCTAGATGTGAATCTCTGTTTTATTTTGTTTGATGCTCAGAAAATCTAAGGGAGGGCAGATGAAGGTGAAGAACCTGTTCTCCACAAAAGAAGATAGGCAAAGAAGATGGGCTGATAGCAAAAAAAAAAAAAAAAGTTAAAATTACTAGCCCAAGTCTGAAAAATGGATAAATGAACAAACCAATGAAATTCAGGTAAAGAAGGAAAGGGAGGTGGGAGGAGGCAGGATCCAGTAGTGGTTTTGAAGGCTGCTGTCACCCAGAACATTTTTCTCCTGTGAATCAGGAGACCTCGGTTTGGGTCACAATCTGGTTTTCCCCTTTGGATAAGTCACTTGGGTTTCTATCCCCTCACTGATCCTTCTTCCTCTGGAAAGTTGATATTTTTTCTTTCCATCCCAGGTAAATATAGTTACATGCAGAGAGCAACATACAACACAAAACTTCAAAGAGATAACCCACAGCATCTGCAGTTGGGGCTTCAAATGGCTTGCCTCTAAAGTTCCAGTTGCCACAAATCACTCAGATGGCCCTTAACCATAGTAACACGCTTCCTCTATGCCCCACCGTCTCATCTGCCCCCCTCCTTTTGCTATTAGCAGCCCCTAACCTCCCCTGCTAATCTCTCAGCCCCACTTCCCCTTACCCCATCACTACCGACGACCACCAAGTCTCCCAGGACCCTCCTTCCTGCCAAGCTCAGTAGCCTCTATTGCATGGTGTCTACTTCTATCACATCACTTGAAAAGCTCCACTAGCCTGCACTTGGCAGCCTCTGCCCTCTCCTTGCTCTCACCCATTTTCCAAAGGTTTCTCCATGGCGTGGCCTCCCCTACACTCTCCCTATCTCATCTGGCGGACTCACTCTGAGTCAGAATTTCTCCTCATTCTGCTCAGGACTTCACTTACATACTTCAATTCCAACACTTTCACCATCTCCAGGCCTCTATCTCCAACTTACAGGTCATTTCCACTTAATAGTTCACTTTAGCACATATAGCTCCAAAACATAACAACTGGTCCCCAAACCAGCCCCACTGCCAACTTATGCTCTCACGAATAATCCCAAATCTTTCCATGTATTCAACTGGAAACTGCTATAGCGTCTTTTCCACCAAAACCCATATGGACAACCACTGAACCCTTTTCTCTTGCAGCAGGTCTCCAGGTATTTTCTTCTCTATTTCCAGTGCCTAGAACCCAATCAAAACCTTCAAGCCCCTTTTCCTTAAGTTGAGCCAGAAACCAGGAGTGATTATCATGACCCCAACCAAAACAGCCCCAAGAGCTCTCTATTTCCTACCCAACAAACCTAACTTTTCAGCTGTACCATGTAGGCCAATTGACTAGTGGCTTCCCCCAACAATGGGGCTGTACTCCTCTACTGTCTCCCAAACATATCTTGCATCTGGTCCCCTCTAACCAGGCCAGAACCTGTCAGGAATCCAGTCACTCCTCCACCCACCCACCTGACGTGAGCCACACTCTGTGGAGAACTGCTAATTCTCACAGATGAGAGGTTTAACTTAAAAGCATCCATTGGCACTGTGATTTTTACAGTATACTACAAGATACTGAAAAAGCTCAACTTTACCGACAGCAATAGCAGCTTTGGGGAATACAATGAACTCAGGTCAGAAGAACTGAATGCTAATTCTGGTCCTGGTGCTACATCTCTGAGGAACTTTGGACAAGCATTTCTAGTCTCAGTTTCTCCTGTGTAAAATAACACTACACCTCCCTGCCAACCTCATGGATTGTGGCAAGCATGAAAGAAATGAACATATTCAGTAATTCCCAAACAAAACACACATGTCCTCATGCATGTGTTACACAGGATTTGTCACAAAGCAGGTACTATGACAATCAACAAAGCCATCGTCCAGGGATGATGACTGGGAACAGTGAACTTACTTTGTTTGCATAACCTCTATTTGTTCATTACACCAGTAAATACTCACTACTTCCCAAACATGGCCAATTCTATATACCAGAATACTTCTATTGATATTTGTCTTGTCTATAACATAAACCTGGAGGAGATTGGTAGTTCGTGTTCTTCCATCTCCACCAGTTCAAATCTATATATAAGACAAAAACAGGAGCATAGCTCATGAGACAGTCTTTCCCCGCTTAGGAACTAGTGCTTTTCCATGTAACAGCCTTTCACTAATGAACTCCAAATGAATAAATGAAGTCCCTTGGCAAGCACTGCTAGAGGTACTAGAGATGGATATTCTGTTAAAGGTCACTCCTTTAAGGACATACAGAATTAGGTTGCTATACTGGAATAAGTAGGAAAGAGGACATATGTTTGTTACAGAAAATTCTACTCCTTTTTTCAAGGCAGCAAGAGATCTCCATTTAAACAAAATCTGACTATAGCAATGCAAGTCTTAACTTACATTAGAACTGACTAGAAAATCACTTCTCTACTGTGTAAAGTCTCACCATTTCATCTCCACTTTAAAGGCACTCATTCTTTCTAAACTTGCCCTTTGGTTTCATGCCTCCTTTGTCTTTAATTGTTTTCTTGCCAGGCAGGAATACTGTCAGTGAACCTTTTCAGTGGTTATAAACAATTAAAAAAAAAAAATCAAAGCTATAAAGGGATAAGGGGTTAAGAAACATAATTTTAAAATTCAGCATTTAGCATCCTTGAGCCTCTGATTAATCTCAATTCATGTTACTACCAGAATGCTGCTTTAGCTATACAAATATTTTCCACCTTTATATTGGGTCACTAGAATGTCACCCAGCAGATGACTTAAGAGTTCTTGTCACTGAGAGCGATACATCTTGTATTTTATTATGTGAGCCACTCAAGGTAGGAAATGACTCAAAAGAGACCCATGCCAACCTCCCTTTTACAAAGGATGAAATTACAATGGAAAACTTGGTATTCCTACCAAAGACCTTCAGCACATTCAGGCAGGACTTCAACTTTTGTCAAAAAATTTAACTTTCCGGGCTTCCCTGGTGGCGCAGTGGTTGAGAGTCCACCTGCCAATGCAGGGGACACGGGTTCGTGCCCCAGTGCGGGAAGATCCCACATGCCGCGGAGCGGCTGGGCCTGTGAGCCATGCCCGCTGAGCCTGCGTGTCCGGAGCCTGTGCTCCGCAGCGGGAGAGGCCACAACAGTGAGAGGCTCGCATACAGCAAAAAAATATATATATATATAACTTTCCTTATTTCCTAAATACACCAGACAACCCAATGATTTTCTTATTCATTCCAACTTTCATTCTCGTGAATACAGTTCTAGAATTTGTATGAAGTATAAACTATTTTCAATTACACCATGTAGGTATGGGGGAAAAAAGGAAACAAGTCTGACCCAACAAAGGAACATAAAAACAAGAATTTTTACATAAGCATAAAGGTGATTCATGTCTTAAAAATAAACCTACAAGTAATCCACACAATTATGTGCAAGGCTTAACATTTATTTTTCTAAATTCAGCTAATAAATGGAAACCATTTTGTAAATACCTAGAGAATAAATCCTGAGAAGGAAAAAGAACATTTAAAGGACAATATAAGCCTTCTTTCAAGTCAAATCTAGAATTTATAACCAAAATTTGTAGAATCCATCTCCATAGGACATGTATAAAGCAAAACAGGTAAAAGCAAAACCCACTCATTCCTCATGTTTATTTATTTGGGCGTGTCTTTGCCCAATTTCCTCTCGCCCACTCATTCCTGCCATTTCGTCTCCCATTAGATACATGATACACTTATAAACTGTATGCACAAATGAACTGCATTTCCCACTAATAAATGCAATGCAGTCTCCACTTTCTGTGCCAAAAATAATCAAATGAATATGGAGAAAGAAAAGGAGAGCTGGAGCTTCAGTTTTTGGTGTGGGACACAGTTAAGTTGTGCTACTGGCTCAGACGCTTCTTGGCTGAGGAGCATCTTCTCCAGTTGCTCTGAAAACGTGAATGTGTTAGCTGCTGCATATTTCAAGTCTAATCACCATTAAAGTCAAGCAAAAAAGTCCCCAGGTAAGGCAAGACATTCAGAAGGATACATACTCAGGCACTGCTAGTTCCTGGACACATGGATAGTATGTCGTGGCTGCACAGCTGGGAAAAACGCGTGCTTCTGAAGACTCTGACCATGTCACACTGAGCCCAGCAAATTTAGGGACAAATGGTTTGACATCTGCTGACAACTTGATGCCCTGAGGAAAAAAAGGGGGTTTTGGCTACCTTCTGAGATCAACCAAGTGGGGGGTAAAAAATAAAGAAAGGGAGAGTCCCTCCCTTCTCGAAGCCCCAGAAATGCTAATGTTGTTGTCCAAATAATTCTACCTAGCAAGGACAAGAATTTGTTTGCTAACAATTTCTCCGCAAACACTTTTTCACTAGGAAAAACAGTCTACCAAATATTAAAAATGAAGAATAAGGACAACCAATTGAAGTGAGAGTAAAAGTCAACCCAGACTGTATAGTTAGAACCACAAGTGACGTTTCCTTAGCTTTAACGTAGAATATGGTAGTTTACCTCTCTCAGCTGAGTTAGGGACAATCGAGACTGTCAAACTTAACTGTAGCGCTCAAAACACACTGCGGAAGTTTATTTCTATTAAATTTCCCAAAGAACTTAAAACTGTTGCTTTTCACTCAGCGAAGCACTAAAAGTTGTTTTGTTGAAACGCAAAAGTAAGCGTTGCTAGAAAATCTTTCTATCGCCATGAGCCCTTGGAATACGAATATAATAAAACTTGTTGGGCTTTTATTCTTTCCGTTTTTACATCTGTATTGAGAGATTTACTTCCACTAACAACTTATAATCATGGTTTTTAATTTGTGTGAAAGCCGATTTATGCGATTGCCAGGGCTCCTTCTAGAGGTACTCTAAGCACGTCGAGCAGACTTCCGCTTCAGAAAACGTTACTAACAAGCTGCTTTAAACACTCGGCTCCCAATCAGCAGTGCGGTGAGCCGGCACGGTAGCGCAACCCCTCCGCAGCCTCAGGACGTAAGGCGGTTTCCCGTCGACAGCGTCCTTTCTCACCGCGTTTAACGGCGGGCCGTGTGGGCGCGCCCGGGGTCTGGGGACCGCGGCCGCCCACCCCGACGCCCCCGGCCCTGTCCCCAACAAGCCTCCGGGCCACGCTAATCCAGCACCCACCCCGTCCGCGCAAGACCATCATTTTGGGGCGCCCAGGGCCGCCATCCTCACCTCTCCCGCGGGCTCCCGTGGTCCCTCCGACGCCATGGCGGGTGGCTAGGAAGAAGCCTGGCCAGCTAGGCCAGTAGCCCGACGGCAGGCGGAACGGAAGCGCGACACTCCTCCTCCCCGCTTTTCCACCTTTGGAGCCTCCAGGAACTGCGTCACAAAAACGCGCCCCGGCCCCGCCCTGCTTCCGGCCGGAAGTGTGCGCGGTGACAGTTTTGGGCTTGCGCTAGGTGCCCGGTGGGGTGACCCTCTGGGCCTCTAAAGCCAAGCGCGTGTGGAGTGTGGAGTTAACAGGAAACTGTCTCCGCAAAGACAGCGGACAACCCCCGGTCGGCCAGGGCTGGACGAGGGGACGGTGCACAGGGTGGCGGGCACCTGGAGCGGGACAGGAGTCTGTGGGGAGGCTGGGGACTTAAGGGAACCGCATACCCTGTACTCCTACGAAGGGAGAAAGACAACAAGATTTGGCGTCTTAAATTTCCAGGAACCTAAAGCAGTTTGGAAGTAACCGCGGAAAAGAATTTCAAAACTACTCAGTTCAACAGACAGCTATTGACCACTAGGGAATGTGCTGGGAAAGGTAGAGATGGAAAAGTAGGGTGGAAGTAAGCAGTCTCCAGGGCAGGAGACTTTAGGTAGGATGGGAAGTGGGAGACAAGGAGTGAGGAAGTGGGGAGGGAGGGACGGTGCAGAGTCAAGAACTCTTGCTTACTTGGTGAAGAGTGCAAGCTGTTTGACAGCGGTTAATTAGGTTGAAAATCTTAAACTGGAGGCTGATTGTAGGTTTCCTCTGTTGAGTGACTACCAGGTATTTCAAGCAGTAAATGCAGGCAGCTCCAGCTCATCTCCTGGTGTCCTGTGCAGATCCCACAGGGCGAGTAAACATACTTAGACACACCCAAACCTCCAGAGTGGGGAGAGGTTGAGCATTATGCAGTATACTGGTCTGTACTAAATACAATAGTTTACTTTAACAATTCTGGCATCCTTCTGTTGTCCTAACCTGGGACCTCTCGCCAATGGGTGGATCCCTGGGGATGAAATAAGTTCTAGGCTCCTGCCCATCACCACCTTCAGTATTTATTTTGCTCATTGTGTAAAGGCACCACCCTTTTCTAAAGAGAGGGGCATAGAGGACCACCACACTGGGGTCTGGGGTCTTACGCTTACTGGCAGCTCACCTAAAAGGTTTCTCCAGCATAAAGCAATGAAGATAAAAAGCCTCTGTTTACATTCACTCTATTTTCCTAGCAGCTAAAAAAGCAATTTAACAGACACGAAATGCACACCGAAAGTAGGGTGCTTTTTACAGTGCTTTCGAAGTTTTTAAAATGCTGATATTTTATAGAAAACTGTATCCCCATTTGGCACATGGAAAAGAGAAATGGGGTTAAATGGTTTCTCCCAAGGTAACTAGGTGTGGCAGTATTTACATAAGTGGAGGTAGCCCAGAGTATTAAGTTGGGTTTCTTTTTGTTCAGTTGGAGATTCTAGACAATTCTTTAGGAATTAAATTAATGACAGAGCTATAAAATCTACCTTGGCTCTATTAAACTTATCCCTAGTTCTTAGTGTCTTCATAAGTGAATTTAAATGGTACCCCCTTAGGATTTCCCTGGTGGCGCAGTGGTTGGGAATCTGCCTGACAATGCAGGGGACACGGGTTCGATACCTGGTCCGGGAAGATTCCACATACCACGGAGCAGCTGAGCCCGTGCGCCACAACTTCTGAGCCTGCGCTCTAGAGCCCGTGTGCCGCAACTACTGAGCCCATGTGCTACAACTACTGAAGCCTGCACACTTAGAGCCCATGCTGCACAACAAGAAGCCACTGCAATGAGAAGCCCGCATAATGCAACGAAGAGTAGCCCCACCTGCCACAACTAGAGAAAGCCCATGCGCAGTAACAAAGACCCAACACAGCCAAAAATTTTAAATAAATTAAAAAATGGTACCCTCAATCACACCAAGCTAATGGGTTTAAACCCACCTAACATTTTATTTCTATAAAGTGAATTTATTTCCTCAGGACTAAAATTATAAAACTGAAATCATCCAACATCCTCAATAGTCACAAATTAACCTTAAGAAAACAAACCTCAGTAACTTCAAACAGTGATAAATGCAACATACAAACTTTATTTAACAAAAGTAACAGGTAAAGTCAAACAGGCACTTACATTAAAAGAAAAACTGACTAGAAATTTTAAACACCTTACAGTAACCTACTTGCAGTTGCACTTAACTGAGCTTTGTTGCTGTGAAGAATACAGCTCATGCACAGGAATGGATGAACACTTTGTACATTTTTCAAGTATTCACTGAATACTACCTTATATACACATATACATTAAATTTGAAAAAGATTTAATTGATGATCCCCAGATATACTTCATTTTTGTTGATCTTTTGGTAGAGGTCGTCTAAAGAGAAGAATGTGTGGTTCTGTAGAAAGAAAATGTTTTATATTATTTTAATATTATATGGTTAATTTTCATTCATTCAACATAAATTCAAAGAATTCTCAGTTGAACCAAAATAAAGTAAAATAAATCTATGGTCAATTAATGTTACTTATTGAGGTATCTGAAATAAATTTTGCTCCATGTCACTGTAAACAGTAAACAGAAGAAAACAACCTAACAATATTCCCCCAGTTTTTACACACCCTGGAGAAAAGGGCTGTTAAGTAAAGATGCAATTTGAGAAGGAGAATGGTTTCTATCTTTAGAATCTCAATTCCAGTGAAAAGAAAAAGGTCTTCTCTTCTTTGGAAAAGACACAACACCTCATTCAAAATATGCAGGTCCTAGGGGCCCATCCCTGTAGATTCTGTTTCTGCAGGTGGAGGACTGACTATGAACCTATAGGTAAGATCCTCAGCTGCATTGTATTATCTGGAGAAACACCTTTTTAATATAATTATATGCTCCAATCCCAAGAAAGTTACAAGTCTTAGAGTTTTTGCTGCTGCTGCTGCTTTTAACAAAAGCAGAAAGCAAGATAGCTTTAGTTTTACCTAATTCAGCTTCTAAGACTTAAAATTTTGTTCAAAGCAGTTTAAGTCCTTTAGTTAGATTTACTGATAACCCAAAAACACAGTTTAACACCACAAAGTTTCTTAGTCTGGTTTACTAATAGTTACTAACAGTAATCTGGAAAACTCTCTGGTAAATACCACATAATAGCATAAGCACTCAAGTATAACACAGGCAGCACATTTGAATTCACTAGCTATGCTATCTCATTTCATCTTAATGTGGTAGATACTAATTGTCTAAAGAAAAAAACAAATCACTTCAAATTGCATCGATTTCTATACACAGGACACTCAGTTGTCTTACATTAAGTTCTTAGTTTTCAAAGAGATACCAGAATTCTAAATATATTTATGGCAAAATACTTCAAGATACTACTAGCAATGACACGCATTTTAAAATAAAACAGAATATCCTTTTCTTTTTTCTTAACTAGTTTATTTTTGCAGTTTAGAAGAATGCATTATTTTCACTCATGGTATTTTATTTACTATAAAATTGGAACCCTCTCTAGGGAGATATCAGTCATTCAAAAATAGTCAAGCTTATCAGAGTTACTTTGGGATACCACTGAAACGTCAATATTACTAAAAAAATTTTAACAACCACTACTGTTTTAATTCAATTAGTGCTTCCCTAATAGCAAAACTTACCTGGCTCATGAATCATGTAATGAACCCAGCCTAGACTCTGTTGGACACCAAGTCTCCTCCACTCCTCTTCAGACATCAGATGGGTTTTGGGTACTTGTTTGGAAAGTTCTCTGGGTAACATGACATGCCTGTTAAAAAATACAGCGAAATATTAGTGCTCTAAGTGAATATGCCTTTCCTACAATTATGGTCACTTTATACATGCATCTTTAGGATACTTAAAATTTGAGTTCTTTGCCCTTAAAGTTCTTTAAAGCAACCCTGTTACATTACCATTAGCATCAATCTTAAAGACTACTCTCTACTACCTTTAATTCTGATCTTGATGGCCTGTGTTCAAATTAGAGATTAGAATATGCAGTCCAAAAGTAGAAGGCATTTTATTTATGATTAACTTTTTTTCCCTAATAGAGACTGCTTGCTAATTGTCTCAATCTTCTTCAGGAATAGAACCTCAAAAACTAAGTGGGACACATGGTTATCCAAGACATCCCAGCCTCCCTTGCAGCTACCTCTGGTCACATGTGACTAAATCCTGCCCAACGGGATATAAGCAGAAATTATGCAACTTATGGAAAGTATCCTCGAAAGAAAAGAACATGCCCAATTCTCTTTTTTCTCCTTCCTGTTAGTTATGAAGCAGATTGATATGATCAGGGAGCTAGAGAAACCATCTAAGACCACAGAAGTGATTATAAATTAAGAATGGTCCCTGATTTTAAGAAGTGTCATACTAGCCCCAGGTAGCAGGGCTGGGGGAATCTAGCTTGTTACAGTTAATTTGGGTTTCCTATTACTCTATAGATCTGTAGTAGACACAAGTCCTTGTACATAACTCCAGAAGTTGCTTTATACTTTGTTCGAAATTAAAAGCAAAAAACACTAAATGCACATATACATGTACCTGCTACCTAAAACAGACATTCAGTTTTCCAATAAGTTACTGGCCTATATCCAAAACTTTAATCAATTTTTAAAGAAGGCACGCAATATTCTTCAATGTCAAACCATCAAGAATAGGTACAATTGGAGATTTGAAAAATTCTTAGAAAACAAATATGCACCCCAACCGACTTCTTATTTAATTACAATTGAAAGGATCTTTATAAAAATCAAAATTCCCAGGCTCATTTTTAATCACTTCCAGGAGCAGTAGTTTTATACCGTCATCCATTACCACCAACCAAATTTTTTGACCAGTATTAGATATATGCCTGCGAATTTGTTGGCTGGGGAAAGAAAGGAGCAGTCAGGTCACAGGAAAACTGAACCTATAACCCATAATAAGCACTAAACTGTCACCAACTTAAGTTCTAGTCTGTGAGTGGTTGATTAAGTACCAATTTCCTATAATTTGCATAACAAAATCAAGCCTTAGAACTGTTGTGTTATGTTGCTTGCTGGCCACAAGGCCACCAAGTCAAATTATGCTTACTATCATAGTTGGTAAAAATTTTACCAATTCCAGTGAACTACATGATGATTCTTAGCAATACTTACCAGCTAGCTCATTGACTCTTGAAATACTGCTTTAACATCTACTTTTAAGGCTCTGCAAATAGCCTGTTACCTTATTTCTATCTTCTACATAATTGTTGATTAGTCTCAAGAGAAATGTAAAACGCAAACTAGCCTTTGTACTCATATTATGTATGCCGTACAAAATGTTCCAAATTATGTCTAGATATAAGTCATATACCCTACCTTCTCCATAAACCATGGAGACAGGCTAACTTCATCAGGATTTGATTACGAGGGAAAAATGTGTAAGTAGCTTCAAACTCAGATGGGAAGTCTACCTGTATTTTTTTCTGCATGGATATAACTCCTCTATGTATTTCTAACTACATGTAAGGAGAACTGTTTCCAAAAACCTAACATTTATTTCAGTACCAAGGGCTTATCATGGAGGGTGAAGAGGGGGTAAAAAAAAAAAAAAAAAAAGGCCATAGCAGTACAAACAACAAAGGAGCTACTAAGATAACACTGCAAGATACAATTAAATTTCCCTTCTCTGGACATTACTGTCCTGTTTGATAAAGGCAAGTGGCTTGGTCAAGAAAGACCAGGTTTCATTAATATTGGATTAGATATTAATTAGATTAATACTGGATTAGATAGTAATTAGATTAAAACTGGATTAGAATATATCATTTCAGATATGACAGGATTTTCTTCTATTCATTACTACACATAAACCACTTAGTCTATTAGGCTAAAATCTTGATAGCATAGACTAGTTTACTTCGTGCTCATCAATGATTATGCTAGTATACTGAAACTAGAAAATGGAACTACTGCCAGGAAAAGTCCTGAAAAGTACTACTCGGAGCCAGACATGTTTCACAATTAATATTTTCCCAGATTTTTAGAAAGATTGTGGTTTTACATTCTGTCCATTATTGGATAACCCCTGCTGGACAATGCAGGTATTACTAACCTGCAAAGCTGCCCAGAGAAATCCTCCGTTTTTCTCCAGAGAAAGATTTACAAGATACTAAGAAAGAATTACAAGATACTAAGGGGAGGGAAAAAAAGAGGCCACCCACTGTTATATCCTTTCTAACTCAAATAGCATTCTTGGAAATCTAACGTAAAAGGATAGGAGGCAGAAAATAAGGTCACTATTTGGCCCCTCCTACAAGTTGGTAGTTTCCCAGAATGCAGCGTCCTAGTCACCACCCAGGAGAACTGGGTGGCGCTGGTCTTTGAAGCCACACCCCAGCTAAATCTCCTGCATACGTTAAAGCTAATGTTAAGTGTTTCTTCCCTCACACAATCCAATTTGCTAATCTTACACATTTAGCAACTATGCTCTAGTGCATCACATAATGATGCAGAAACCAGAAATCCCTCAAAGCCAAAAATTTTGCCGATACACACCAGCAGGAAAAAATGCCCCAAATCCATTCGAGTTCTCAATTTTGTCTCAAAAGGAAGCCCCTTTAATAATAACCCAAGAGAATTAACACGCACCAGCCTCTGCCGAAGTCGCCATACCCAAGACACATTTCGAATCCCAAGGAAGCTCATTTTAGGGGGACTCCCCTACAAGCTACTTTTTAGGGCCATTAACTTCAAATGAGAGAAAAAGAGAAGTGTTTCTCTGGCGACGTTACCTGAGCAAAATTACCCTTCCGACAGCCCTTCGCCCGCTGCGACTGGGAGGGGGACGTTTGCCTAAATGCGAACTAGGCCTAAGTTCTTAGGAACCGCTGCGATTCGGGCTCTCGACGTTGCACTTCAGCTACGCCGGGTCCGCTCAGGCCCTCGGCCCCTTCCCCTTAAGGTAACAATTCTGTACCAGAGGCGGCCCCATCCCCGCCCCAGCCTCGTCCTCTTCACAGACAGGAACAAAGGGCGGAAGCCAGCCGGGCCGGCCCGTCAGGCGAGAAGCGCAAGCTCCCGGCCGGGCGGCCCGACCCCGACACAACCGCGACTCCCGGCAGGCCCTCGGGCTCGACCCTGACCCTACCTCCGGCCCCCGGCCCGAGCTCCGACCCAAACCTCAGCCCGACTCGCTTCGACCCCGATTCCCGGTCCTGGCCCCTGGTACCCGGCCCGAGTTCCAGCTCAGGCTCGGCCGGGGCCGCGGCTGAGTTAGGCCGTCCGGTCCGCTCACCGGTATTCGTAGTGCTCATCGAAGTACTTGTCCGAGTAGTAGATCTGCTTATGGGCCATCCTTCGGGAGGGCGGTGGGCAGCAAGGGACCGGAGCGACGAGGCGCGAAGAACGGGCGCAAGCGAGCGACACGCCCTCGCCAAATGAAGGCAACGACTCGACTGAGACCAACCGACCGTAAGCCAAACGAGTCCGGTTTGAATCCGACAGCCCGCCGCTGATTGGACGACGGTGTTGACCAATCACCTTCCACGCACTCTGCGTATACGCCGGGACCGGCTCCCAGCCTATCGTCGCCGCCCCTCCGCGGCGTTCGCACCCAGATCAGCCAATAAAAGGCCTGTTGCGAGGTGGGCCTAGGAAAGAAGTGGATGATTGGCGTGGCGTGAGGGTGGGGATCTCCCTGACGAAAAGGGGAGCGGCCAGGGAAGGGCGGAGCCGGGACGTTAAGGGCCGTAGAGCGCGTGCGCAGGGGTTTAGAAAGTTCCAGGTCCGCGGAGCCGTTGGGGCAGCGAGCCTGCGGGAGGGGTAAGGTATCTCGGGGTTTGGCGAGGGCGGGGGGTGGGGGCTGCCCGACGAACGGCACTCTGTGCGCAGGCGCACCTTCCCCAGACCCGGCTCCGCGTCTTAAGTCAGTGGGAGGTGAGAAAAGCCAGCCCGTGGTCCTAGACTGTGGGAAACCCAGGCGTGGGAAGCGTAAGGGGAGGAGTATCACCACGGGCGCCCAAGGCCGGTTTGTGGGAGTAAGGACGGGGAGAAGCAGAAGTTGTGCCCAGACATGAGGAAGACGTCCAGATGTCTCACCGCGGCGATGCGCGCCGCCAGGATGAGTGGGACGTTCCGGAACTTCGCCACGGAGTGCTGCGTAGATGGCGGTGGGGCCATGGCCCAGAGACCTATGTTAGGTGAAAACTGCCTTCCCATGCTGTTTGCGCACTCCGACAACTGTGTAGATATGCGTGTGTGCGTGTATGTGGGAAAATAAAAAGATTACTAAAATAATGATGTTTAGTAGAGGACAATGGGATTAAAAGTGGTTAGCAAAAATTCCTTTGGGGGCTTCCCTGGTGGCGCAGTGGTTGAGAGTCCGCCTGCCGATGCAGGGCACAGGGGTTCGTGTCCCGGTCGTGTAGGGAATTACCTGGCGGTTCAGTGGTTAGAACTGGGCACTTTTACTGCCGTGGACGTGGGTTTGATCCCTGGTCAGGGAACTAAGATCCGACATGACTCAGCCAAAAAAAGAAAAGATGTGAATAGCCCGTTAAGGGAGATGGGTAAGGAAGTCACTAACTTTTTGGTGGAACCTGGGAAAGGAAAGCTTACTAAGAGGTATATTTTTACAGAGACCATTGTGGAAAATCTCAAACACAGAAAAGTAGAATAGTAATATAATCACCTTCCATGTACCAGTTGCTCAGCTTCAGCCATTAACGTTTGGCCCATCTTGTTTTACCTATTCCCCCTATTTCCTAGATTTTTTTTTTTTTCCTTTGAGGTACGCGGGCCTCTCACTGCTGTGGCGTCTCCCTTGGTGGAGCACAGGCTCCGGACGCGCAGGCTCAGCGGCCATGGCTCACAGGCCCAGCCGCTCCGCGGCATGTGGGATCTTCCCAGACTGGGGCACGAACCCGTGTGCCCTGCATCGGCAGGCGGACTCTCAACCACTGCGCCACCAGGGAAGCCCTCCTAGAATATTTTTAAAGAGATCCCAAATATAATGTTATTTCACTCTGAGATAATACTTCTGTGTATGTCTCTGTACACGGTATACAATCTCAGGAAAAATTTTAAAAATACTTAGCGCCGTGTCATTACTACACTTAGATTCCTCGTTAGTCTCTGTTAGTTGTTTTCTATTTGGTCTCTCCGTCTTTCCTTCATCTGCTTCCCCTTGCTTGTCTTCCTCTACTGGCTCAAGAAGCCAGAGAAAGAATGAAGAGTCCTATATCAATTAACTTACAGCAGTAATTAAAAGTCCAACTCTGGTAGTGGCAGCATAACTTTGTGAATAGGAAAAAACAACTGTATACGTAAGGGTGAACCGTATGTACGGTATATGAATATTTCAATTAAAAACATAAATTAAAAATAAAGCTGTAGCCCCAAATGGCTTTACAGAAAAGTTTTACCAAGAGTTTATTTCTTAATTATAAACTCGTCTAGAGCAGAAGTTTATTCTATTAGGCAAGAATAATGTTGATTCAAAAAAACATGAGAAAGGAAAGTACCTGTACCTTCCACTCAAATAGATACATGTAAAAATCCTAAATAAAATGCTGGCCAACTGAATCCAATTGTATTTTTAAAAGGGTGATATACTATCTTCAAATGCAAGGATAGTTTAATATTAGAAAATCTGTTAATGTAATTCACCACATTAACAGTGGAAGTGAGAAAAAAATCCTCTCAATGGAAGCAGAAGAAAACATTTGCTAACATTCACCACTCTTTTATAATACAAACTGTAAACCCACCACTGACCAGTGATAACACTTAGTAATTAGGAGTAGGAGGAACTTTGTTAACCTTGTAAAGGTATCTATAAAAAACAATATAATTTTCATGAGGAAACATTGGGAGCATTCTCTTTAAAATGTTCTGTTATCTCCAATTATATTGAACAATGTACAGAAGTCAGCCGTCACAATTAAGAGAAGTTTAAGGCAAATTATTTGGAAAGAGAAATAAAACTATCATTTGCAACTGATGTAATTATATGTCTAAGATTCATATCCAAAGTCTGTTGCATTCCTATATAGCAGAAACAACTAGAAAACCTATTCAAAAAGAAAGTATTAGCATCAAATTCACTTACCTAGGAATAAGCCTAACAAAGGATATACAAAGTGCCGATATGCAAAATTATGAAATTTTGAGAGACATAAATGAAGACTTGAATAAATGGACAAATATACTATGTTCATGCTTAGGAAGACTCAATATGGTCAAGATATAAATTATCTCCAAATTGATTGTCAAGTCAATCTAATTCCAATAAAAATACCACATTCAAAGGACTTATTTGACTATAATATGGATGAGAAAAGGGCCAAGAATAGCAAAGACACTTTAATGGATTCTAGTAGATAGTGATTTATTAAGAACCTATAGTAATTAAGACAGTGTAGCAGTGGCTTATAAAAATTAAGATAGGGCTTCCCTGGTGGCGCAGTGGTTGCGAGTCCGCCTGCCGATTCAGGGGACACGGGTTCGTGCCCCGGTCTGGAAAGATCCCACATGCCGCGGAGCGGCTGGGCCCGTGAGCCATGGCCGCTGATGCGTGCGCATCCGGAGCCTGTGCTCCGCAACGGGAGAGGCCACAACAATGAGAGGCCCCGCATACCGCAAAAAAAAAAAAAAAA
>NW_020175675.1:926251-948407 GCF_003031525.2 Neophocaena asiaeorientalis asiaeorientalis | reverse complement strand
TAGGGAATTACCTGGCGGTTCAGTGGTTAGAACTGGGCACTTTTACTGCCGTGGACGTGGGTTTGATCCCTGGTCAGGGAACTAAGATCCGACATGACTCAGCCAAAAAAAGAAAAGATGTGAATAGCCCGTTAAGGGAGATGGGTAAGGAAGTCACTAACTTTTTGGTGGAACCTGGGAAAGGAAAGCTTACTAAGAGGTATATTTTTACAGAGACCATTGTGGAAAATCTCAAACACAGAAAAGTAGAATAGTAATATAATCACCTTCCATGTACCAGTTGCTCAGCTTCAGCCATTAACGTTTGGCCCATCTTGTTTTACCTATTCCCCCTATTTCCTAGATTTTTTTTTTTTTCCTTTGAGGTACGCGGGCCTCTCACTGCTGTGGCGTCTCCCTTGGTGGAGCACAGGCTCCGGACGCGCAGGCTCAGCGGCCATGGCTCACAGGCCCAGCCGCTCCGCGGCATGTGGGATCTTCCCAGACTGGGGCACGAACCCGTGTGCCCTGCATCGGCAGGCGGACTCTCAACCACTGCGCCACCAGGGAAGCCCTCCTAGAATATTTTTAAAGAGATCCCAAATATAATGTTATTTCACTCTGAGATAATACTTCTGTGTATGTCTCTGTACACGGTATACAATCTCAGGAAAAATTTTAAAAATACTTAGCGCCGTGTCATTACTACACTTAGATTCCTCGTTAGTCTCTGTTAGTTGTTTTCTATTTGGTCTCTCCGTCTTTCCTTCATCTGCTTCCCCTTGCTTGTCTTCCTCTACTGGCTCAAGAAGCCAGAGAAAGAATGAAGAGTCCTATATCAATTAACTTACAGCAGTAATTAAAAGTCCAACTCTGGTAGTGGCAGCATAACTTTGTGAATAGGAAAAAACAACTGTATACGTAAGGGTGAACCGTATGTACGGTATATGAATATTTCAATTAAAAACATAAATTAAAAATAAAGCTGTAGCCCCAAATGGCTTTACAGAAAAGTTTTACCAAGAGTTTATTTCTTAATTATAAACTCGTCTAGAGCAGAAGTTTATTCTATTAGGCAAGAATAATGTTGATTCAAAAAAACATGAGAAAGGAAAGTACCTGTACCTTCCACTCAAATAGATACATGTAAAAATCCTAAATAAAATGCTGGCCAACTGAATCCAATTGTATTTTTAAAAGGGTGATATACTATCTTCAAATGCAAGGATAGTTTAATATTAGAAAATCTGTTAATGTAATTCACCACATTAACAGTGGAAGTGAGAAAAAAATCCTCTCAATGGAAGCAGAAGAAAACATTTGCTAACATTCACCACTCTTTTATAATACAAACTGTAAACCCACCACTGACCAGTGATAACACTTAGTAATTAGGAGTAGGAGGAACTTTGTTAACCTTGTAAAGGTATCTATAAAAAACAATATAATTTTCATGAGGAAACATTGGGAGCATTCTCTTTAAAATGTTCTGTTATCTCCAATTATATTGAACAATGTACAGAAGTCAGCCGTCACAATTAAGAGAAGTTTAAGGCAAATTATTTGGAAAGAGAAATAAAACTATCATTTGCAACTGATGTAATTATATGTCTAAGATTCATATCCAAAGTCTGTTGCATTCCTATATAGCAGAAACAACTAGAAAACCTATTCAAAAAGAAAGTATTAGCATCAAATTCACTTACCTAGGAATAAGCCTAACAAAGGATATACAAAGTGCCGATATGCAAAATTATGAAATTTTGAGAGACATAAATGAAGACTTGAATAAATGGACAAATATACTATGTTCATGCTTAGGAAGACTCAATATGGTCAAGATATAAATTATCTCCAAATTGATTGTCAAGTCAATCTAATTCCAATAAAAATACCACATTCAAAGGACTTATTTGACTATAATATGGATGAGAAAAGGGCCAAGAATAGCAAAGACACTTTAATGGATTCTAGTAGATAGTGATTTATTAAGAACCTATAGTAATTAAGACAGTGTAGCAGTGGCTTATAAAAATTAAGATAGGGCTTCCCTGGTGGCGCAGTGGTTGCGAGTCCGCCTGCCGATTCAGGGGACACGGGTTCGTGCCCCGGTCTGGAAAGATCCCACATGCCGCGGAGCGGCTGGGCCCGTGAGCCATGGCCGCTGATGTGTGCGCATCCGGAGCCTGTGCTCCGCAACGGGAGAGGCCACAACAATGAGAGGCCCCGCATACCGCAAAAAAAATAAAAAAAAAAAAAAAAAAAAGAAAAAAAAAAAAATTAAGATAACTTGATAGACAAACTGACTTTGGGATGTAATAACCAGCCCAGTATAATGTTCACTGCAGTTTTGTTGAAGTTTTAGCTACTCTGTCATTTTGAGGTTGTGTGTACTCTTTTCATTACTAATTTGCTAAATTTTTATCATAAATACACATTGTAGTTCACCACATACTTTAAAAGATTTTCTTTTTTACATTTGATTATTTCTTTGGAATTATGACTATAAGTTATAAATATCATAAGAGATTAAAGGATATTAGTAATTGCAGTCTTAAGGAAAGGTCAAATAGCAATATTATTGAAAACTAAATAGTTGAAATAAAATATTCAGTAGGTAAACTGAAAGTATTGTGGATACTAATGAAGAACAAATCAGTGAGCTAGAACACAGGGCTGAGTAACAGTCCCAGAAACCATCAGTTAGGGGTAGAGATGGAAAACATGAAGTAAAAAGACCTGGAGGCTAAAGGGAGAAGTGACAACATTAGATACAAGAGTCCCATTTGATACAAGGGAGAGAATAAACAGGAGAGGAAATACTATACAAATATAATGGCTGTGAATTTCCCAGTTTTAAGGAAAGATAAAAAAGACTTCAGATTGAAAGGGCTTATAGAGTGCCAGCGAGAGATTATAGTGCAATTTAAGAACATCAAAGAGAAAGGAAAGTTCTAAAAGCTTCCAGGGAGAAGTTGCCAATCACACCTACAAAGCAACAATAGACAGTAACAATCTCAAAAGCAACAATGAATTCAAGAAGAAAATGTATTACTGTTCACAAAGTGTTGAAAGAAGGAGTAGAATAAATTCAAGACAATTTAAAGTATATTGGAAATAAAGCAAAGTAAGTAACTTCGTACATTTATTGTCTAAAAAAGCAAAGTCTGAATTTACCTAATCATATTGTTACTATTCTTATTGAAATATTTTGTCACTTTTTCATAGGTGAAAAACTGGGTTCTGCTTAAGATTTTTGTCATTTATTACTATGGAATCTTTTAAAGGTTGCCAGAGGATGTGAATGAATGAAGAGAATAAGCTGTGAAAGAAAACAGCTTTTAAGAGCAACGTTTCTCAAATTAGGTTCCACAGATGGGAAGGATCCTCAAGTTCCCTGCCAGACTGTTTAAACTTTGCGTTTTAAGTCCATGGACAAATTAATTCTACATCATCTATATGACTTCTTAATTTCAGAGCCCAAGCATGTTTTTTGTTCCTGTTAGTCTTCCTTTAATTGTGTGGACCAATGAGAAACTAACAGAGTTAGAATATGTCAAAGGAAAACAGAAGGTACACTATAGAAAAGTTTTTGCAATTGTTAGAATAAAGTAATAAAGAATTTGTCTTCTGTTCCTGATCACAAATTCCTGAATGGTTGGGGCCGGTGCGGGGCTGGGGGAGGCTCCCCTTACCAACACCACCAAGCATTTCTCTGACACCAGCTGGGTATTCTGCAATTCATCTCAGTGCTGACACTATCTACCTGGAGATAGCCACAGGTTAAGGCTCAGTTGTACAAGACTGCCCCCGGCCCCACCACACACACACACAACTTCAGACACCAGTCTCAAGCCCAGTTTTGTTACCTGTGCTTCTGATCGACCGAATACAAACTGGAGGTTCCTACGACCACCTGCAACTCAGGATGCCAATTGCAAGTCCAGATTGTCACCTGAACTTCTGACCAACCAGCTATGGATCAGAGGTTCCCACAACTCCCTCCTCAGGTTTAATTAATTTGCTAGAGTGGCTCACAGAACTCAGAGAAACATCTTACTTCCTAGATTACTGGTTAATTATAAAAGGATTCAACTCAGGAGCATCCAGATGCAAGAGATGCACAGGGCAAGGCATGGGGAAAGGGGACAGAGCTTCCATGCCCTCCCTGAGCTCTCAACAAGCGTCCACACGTTCACCAACCAGAAGCTCTCCACACCCCGTCTTTTTTCTTTTTTGGGTTTTCATGGAGACCTCGTTACACAGGCCTGATTGACTAAATCATTGGCCATTGGTGACTGACTCAGCCTCCAGCCCCTCTCCCCTCCCCGGAGGTCAGGAGGTGGGACTGAAATTTCCAACACGCCGGTGTTTGGTTACACTGGTAGCCAGCCCCCATTCTTTTTTTTTTTTTTTTTTTTTTTTGCGGTACGCGGGCCTCTCACTGCTGTGGCCTCTCCCGTTGCGGAGCACAGGCTCCGGAGGCTCCGGACGCGCCGGCTCAATGGCCATGCCTCACGGGCGCAGCCGCTCCGCGGCATGTGGGATCTTCCCGGACCGGGGCACGAACCCGTGTCCCCTGCACTAGCGGGCGGACTCTCAACCACTGAGCCACCAGGGAAGCCCCAGCCCCCATTCTTATGTGCATTCCGAAAGTCACCTCATTAACATAGGAGGACACCTTTATTGCTCTCTGGTCTTTGTAAATTACTAGCATTTTAGGAGCTCTGTGCCAGAAACAGGGTCAAAGACCAAATAAGTATTGCTTTTATAAATCACAATATCACAATATGAAGTATCAAAAAGCCCAATAGGATTGGTAAGTCATGCTGGCCTCAAAAAAAAAACCCGTCTTTAAGACTATCATAGTGTGTTGACGGTGATGATTGGTTTCAGCAAAACATCTATCACATTAAAGTCAATTTAATTTGTATTTAAACTGAAGTTAGTTTAGCTTGTATTTGACATTTTGATGTTTTGTTTAAAAGGTATAAGCCGTATTCTATTTTTGTACATTTAGGTATATAACGTTATAATAAAGATATGTGGGTTTTTTCCCCTAGTATAATGGATATAAGGTTTACACTGGTGATTGATTGGAGAGATTTACTTCCCTTCAAAAGTGATCTGTACACTTCTTACGTTTGAAAATCTCTACTAGAATGTGGGGATATCTCCCTCTGGTCGGCTGTGAGCCACAGCTCCTGGGATGCCCTTCACCTCGTGGTCTTGATGCTGAAAACTCAACCTCTGTGCACTGGTGCTGAATCAAATCTCAGAGATGGAGTTTGGGGTGAAGTGAAAAAGAATACCTGCATTGCTTTGCCAGGCAAAGGGGGACACAGCAGGCTTGTGCCCTGAAAAACTGTAGGTCCCAACCCAGGAAGATTAGTGAGGAGTTTTATAGCAATGGCTCAAGGGCAGCGTTGCTGATAAGGATCAGGGTGTGTGCAGAGCCTGCACTCCTTTAATCTGGCCTCAGGTGGTTTCCTCCCTTGTCTCTGCATCCCCTCCCTTCCCTGATTAGCAACTGTTCTAATCTGTCCTTTGGGACTCAGGGAAGGTAGTGGAGGTTGGAGTCTATTCCCTACAAATAAGAAATGGGGAAACAGGCTTCCGTGCCTGGGAGCCCCATAGGGTCCTGCTCATTTAAGTCTCTGTGGGATGGGAAGAGCCTCCTGGAGCTCAGCTGCGTGCAGACTACTAGGCTGTGTGCACAGGTACTAGCTGCATCCTGTGTTACCTCCTGCAAATCTTCCCTCAAGACAGAAAAATTTCACATAGAGTCCTAACAATCAGAGAGTTTTAGAAGAATGCAAACACTTGAGGACTGAGGAGTCACCTCAGTTAAATAGATTTTCCTACTAGTTCCCAGCTGAAACATTGCACAGTTGGAAGCGGTTTTGATTCGGAGGAGGGGAGGAGGAGGGAATAAATTATTTTCACCTGGAGAGGAGGGACAACTGCCCCAGGTAAACTTCATGGAGAAAGTGATTGCTGCTTCCAGAGGGAGGGGTGGGGATTTGCCAAACAGGAAGAATATTCTGGACCAACGTTCCCCTCAGAAAATACAAAAAGAACTAATAATCCTGGGGCCATGAACAACAGACCTCAGTCATGATACTGTGAAGGCCTTTAAAAGGAGGAGGGGGAGGACAGAGGTAATTGTTCATTTATCTGCGCTTTGCAAGGTGCTGGGCAGTGCAGAGAGCTGTAGAGCTTTGCCTCTGGGAATCCATGACCTGGATGCAGTGATGTCCCCATTTCTGAATCTGTTAAATATTCCAGGAAGTCATTTTGGTATGCCAAGTCATATGCAGAAAGTTTTTCTTTATCTTGTTCTGATAGTTTGGTAAAATGTGTGACAATTTTCCGCAGGAGTTACTTACTAATTACAAAGGGGAAAATCCTACTTACAAAGAGGAGAAACCGGACACCTTAACCAAGTGATCAAAGGCACATCACCCATAAGAGCAGATGGAAATCACATGCCTTCAGATGTGGGACTACCACCACTTAAGCCAAAAATGCGCAACCTAAATCTACCAGTGAGGAAACATCAAACGGAAGTGGAGTAGTCTTTAAAATAAATGAACAGCAGTATTAAAAATTGTTCATATGAAAGACAAAGGTTGAGGAACAGTTCCATATTAAAGGAAGCCAAAGGGATATGACAACTAAATGCAGTATGTGATCCTGTACCAGGAAAAAGAAAAAAGGCTACAAAAGACGTTTTTGAGACATTTAAAGGATGGTAGGTCATATAAAGTGTCGAAGTTAAGTTTTCTGAATTTGATATGTATACTGTGGTTAGGTAAATAATGTCCTCATTCTTAAGAAATACATACTTCAGTATTAAGGATATAGGAGCATGTCTGCAACCTACTCTCAAATGGTTCAAAATTAGACATGTACAGGGCTTCCCTGGTGGTCCAGTGGTTAAGACTCCGTGCTTCTACTGCAGGGGGCTCAGGCTCAATCCAAGTTCCTCATGCTGTGAGGTACGGCCAAAAAAAAAGGCATGTACTGTTTTACTATATACATTTACATATCTTACATACTATATATATTTTATATATATAAAACACTATAAGTATATACACACAAATACAGTAATTTCCTCAGAATGAGGACATTCTTTAATGTGTCTGTGAGTGTATGGAGAAAGAAAGACAGAGAGAGAAAATGGTAAAACAAATGTGATGAAATGTGAAAAATTGTGAATTGAGGTAATTTTGAAAAAAATGTGATTTGGGGGTAAAGGTTATATGGGAGTGTTTTGTATTATTCTTGCAATTTTCCTGTAAATTTGAAGTTATTCCAAAGTAAAACATTTTTAAAAATCAGCATGAATTATAAATTTAAGCATGGTTTTATAAAAAATAACAGTTACTATATGTGTTCCTAGAAGTTCCTAAAACTAGCATAGATTTTAGAGATTTAACATGGAAGCACTTGGCTAGTGGACCCCAGACAGGTTCTGTAGGCCCTGTATTCTGTACTCAATGGGAGCTGAAAAATTCTGCTGCACTTCTTCTCCGTTTCTGGTTTTTTTTTATTTTTTTTTCGTTGGCTGCTCAGCATGTGGGATATTAGTTCCCCGACCAGGGATGGAACCCATGTCCCCTGCATTGGAAACGTGGAGTCTTAACCATTGAAACGTCAGGGAAGTCCCACCTCTCTGTTTTTATACTTGAAGGTAGAGCTCACAAAATCTCCCTGCTTCCTCAGAATACTTTAAATCTAAAAAGAAATGAGGAGGCCACAGGACAGAATGGTCTCAGGACCCCTCTGTGGACCCTTAGTGAACCCCACCCACCCAATGCCCTTTCCTTTAACTGGCGCTCTGACCCTGCCAGCAAGTGCCCAAGGGAGCTGTCAGAAGTGCCTGACCCAGGCCAGGTTAAGGGAGCATCAATGACCGTGAATGTCAAATCCATGTCCCCCATGCTGCTTGGGTCTACAGCCCACACCCATCCATGGGACATACTGATATGGTGAATGTGATTTTCCCCATAACTGGTTCTGATAGCTAGCTCAGGGCCGACTGGATTATTGCTCATGGCCCCAGGATTATTAATTTTTTTTAGTTTTTTGAGGGGTATGTTGGTCCAGAATTTCCTTCCTGTTTGGCAACTTCCCATTTCTCCCTCTACTCCAAGTGAAATCAGTGCAGTCCCTCCTTTCTGTTTCCATAGAACTTTCTACTTTCTACCACTAGCCCCGTCACAGACATCTTTCATTTGCGCTGTAGAACATGGGACCCTAACCCTCAACCGCCTGCAGAGCATGTGGCCCCATATGAGCAAGCTGTCATCTCTCCCGGAGTCTGGATGTTGAGAGGGACTGAACACAGCTGAAGTAAGTCATGCAGTGGCAGTTGTCCCCAAGTCGTGGGCTGGGTGTCCTTCCCCAAGCCCCCAGGCTGCCCCTCTCCTGCTTTCTGATCCTGTGAGTGACCTGGGGGTAATTCACTTTTATAGATTTAGCCTCCAAACAACCATAATGACTTAAAAAAAAAAAAAAGGCTTTCAGCAGAAGTGGGTTATAGGCCTGTGGGACGTTGGAAGTGTTAGCTGCCTGAGGGACGGCTGTGTCACCGATCCCTGTTCTGTGACAGGCAGTGCACAGCGGACAGCTGGCCTGCTGAGCCATTGCCTGCGGCTCCCTGAGGCTCTAGGTCTTCTGACAGAGCTCGAGACCCCATAAAAGGAGAAGGGAACTGCCAAGATCACAGGGTTCCACGATTGTTTTGGACTCAGGAGCTGATTTAAAATGAGAAAAGAATGCCACAAATCTCAGTTCCCCTGTGAGGCAGGAGACAAATCTCAGGGTCTTTCCCTGACATCCTGAAAGCATCCCTGAAGCTTTGGCTTTAAGATCTCTGCAAAACCAAACCTCAGAGATGGATTTTACAGGTTCCTGAACTAGATTGCCAGTTGAATTCACTATCTCACCAGGTTTCTTCCTTGAAATTACAGCATTAATTTGGAAAGGATGGGTTCCCCAAATTGGTATTGGTGTCATTGGGGCAAGTTGGAAGACTCAGCTCCCAAGTCCTCTTAATTATCCCCTTCCCCTATGTTTCTCTAGCTCGACAAAGCTGCCTCTCCTGTAGAAAAACATTATCTTCCTGCTCTAAGCTTCCCAGGATTCATACTTAACCTGCCTGGGGTGTGGGTGCATTGTGTTGTGTGTGTGATTGGGTGTGGTATATGGTGTGTAGGTGGGGTGTGTGTGACTGAACCAGAGTAAGAAAGAGGAGGAACTGCAGGAATTTACTAATTTATACTTGAGGAAAGAAATTTTCTGAGCGTGGGAGGCTAAGAAGGGCAAAACCTAATTTTGGATAGGACGACATCACTTCTGTGGATGTCCTTATCAGAAGTTCTGCATTCAAGGTGCTGGCTTGCAGCTGGTTACAATTCCAACAGTTTCCTGGGTTGGCTAACACAACCTAGACCAAATCCTGGCTCAAACAAAGGAACATTACAGGGCCAGAAATCTTGGCATAAAATATATAGGAAGAAATTTAAAATGTCAGAATAGAGACATACAGATATGGGCCTATTGTGGGGACAGAATTCCTCTATGATCATGGACCCCAGGGCTCCAAGCTTCCATCCTGACTTGGGCTCCAGCTGATTCACCTGGCCATAAGGCAGTTGTACCCAGGAACATTTGTTGGTTTGCAAACTGGCTCCCTTACACAGGGGGCAAGGAAAGACCAAAGAAAGAGGCAGAACACTCCAGATTGGTAGGTGACAGTAATAATCAAGGGACCTTACATAGGAGTCTGTCTTGGGTGGCCGCAGACCAGTAGACCTTCACACCTGCCCACAAGAATCTTAAGAGTTTATAGAGAGGCCTTACCTGGGTTCAGTCACATATTCAGTCAAGATGGTCTCAACAACACATTGCTCTCTCAAGACTAAGTCTCTGAAACAGCTCCAGCTGTGGGAATGGGAGTGTACCTTCCAAGGACAGGGGAGTGGGTAAGGAACCTCTGATTGCCAGGATCCTGCTCTCACATCAACTAGAGGTCATGTCCTCTTGATGACCTCCTCCAACAACACTGAAGCATCACAGGAAGGTGGTCAGTACTGAATTGGGCCTGGCAAGACGTGAAAACACAAGGAAGCTTCTGGAAGACATGGGATTGCACTGTTCCCCTCCTAGGGTTCTTGTGTTTCCACTCTTTCATCATATGAAGCATATGGCCCTGTGACTGACTCACTGAGAATTACAAATAAAAAATAAAGGAGTTTGGTGTAAGAATATGGCTGCACTTAAGAGAAATACATATTTGAGGCACTGCGTCCTTTTTAGGTGGCTCTGATGGACAACAGAGCAGGAGAAATGTCTTCCAAGTAGGCATTGTTTGAGTAGAGCACCTCAATGTCCACTTCGCCTGCAAACCAAAATGGCCTGAGCTTCAGATCTGGACCTATTCCTCGTAAAAAGGAAAATGAGTTAAGAGACCAAACGAGGTTAAAGGCTTTCTTCAGCTGATGGGCACACAGTGAGCATCACCCCGCCCCGCAACTGGAGAAGGGTCAGCATATTTATAGGACAGGAGAAAGTTGAGTACACATCCTTGCAGTTTTAACATAGGCAGCATTTTCTGTTTTAACCAAAACTTGGTGGGGGGTGGTTTCCTATTTTCATGTCCTTTGTTTGGAGTTGTTGGTACAATCCTGATAACCATTTACCAGTTACTGCTTTTGCTAGCCTTGTGGTCCACTGGGTAGTCTAAGTTCATGGCACAAGGAAGGCAGGTAGTCAAAAAGAAAGCGGGCAAAGGGAGAAGGCAAGTGGGGAGTGGGACCCCTCTGTCATGCTTCTTTCAGTCCTTACATGGGTCCTGTCATCCGTCAGGTACTTGGAAGGACTGAAATTGGAGGTCTGCAGGCAACAGGACTCGGGGCAGGGACTTGAGACTGCTGCTTGAAGAGGCCCAGAACCTAAGAATACAATGCTCAGTTTGAATGCTAACCAAAGGGCCCTTTCTATAGGAGAGATTCTTAACAATTAGGGGGTCTGGATGAACAATTATTAAAGATTCTTCTGCTCCCTTGGACCTAAATATATGAACTTCTATTGATACAACTCACTTGGCCATAATCAAGTGTCCAATTTGCCAGCAAGATAATCCAATGTGTAGCCCCAACTGGGTACCATATCTTACTCTGGATGTGATCTCGGAAAGGCAGCAGTGAGCGGTGGCGTGAAGCGAGATCTTAATTCCCTGAACAAGAATTGAACCTGGGTAGCCAGGATGAAAACCAGGAATCCTAGCCACTAGACCACCAGAGGCTAGATGTCAGAAGCAAAGTTCCCTTGGCTCTTACCCCCATTGAAAGCAAGAGTGTTTCAAGGAGGCAAAAACTGTAAAAACAGGTACAAAGTTTATTATTAGAGACACAGCATAACATGTGGGAGAGCACACAGAGAAGCAGTTTGTTTACTTACGACAGAAGCAAGGAAGAAATACACACCTGGAGAGAAAGGGTGTGGGCATCCTCCCTAATGAGGAAGAGCTTAGTAAAGAGGTGATTTAAATCCCTTGTATAGGACAGTTACCTTTCACCAATTATCTTGTTTCTTTCTTCACACTTCACTGGTCCTAGGACCCTCCCCAAGATGCATGAACAAATTTTTGCTAAGATGGATCCCACTGAAGAGGCCTGTGGGTACATGTCCACACTTATTATGGGGTGGTGCCGCCTCCCTTTTTAACCCCCAAGGAGCCTTCTTGTACATATGCAGACGGGGAAGCTTTCCTTGGCCTCAGGAGCAGTCATCTTATCTCTTTACTTCAGCAGAGCTCAGCTTCTGCCACTTGCTTTGTCCTTGGAGTATCTGGGTGAGAACAAAGCTTCAGTTCTACTCCACTTGACAAACACCAGCTGTCCAGCCCAGGGGCCCATCTTTCTCCTACCTCAGATGCAGTTGCTAAATGTCATTTAGGGTTGTGTTCCATTTGGGGAGCAGGTGAGTGTGTTGGTGGCATTTGCAGAATGTTAGTCAGAGGCCTCTTGGTTAGGCAGAGATCTGTATGGAAAGGTGTGTCTATATGTGTGCTGGCAAGACAAGGCATCTCCCACTTCAGTCCTCACTCCAGGTGATTCTTGGTCTGCAATCTATAGGACTTTGTCCCCCTGACCACAAGAAGGGTTGGTAATGCATATTAGAATGACAACATCTTTTCTCTCAGGAAAGTGAATCTTGAGATGAGAGGCAATTAGAATGGCAGCAAACTTAGGTGACAGCATAGGAATTCTTGTTGCTGAGACCTTTGGGGTTGCTTTGGTTTCTGTCTCTCTTGGTTGATTGTCTAGATTGACCAATAATTATTTGAGTCACCAACACCGTTCCAGCAAATGCCATTTATGCTGAAGTTAGGTCAAATTTGGTACCTGTACTAATGTAATTGCTACTTTGTTTTCATTATATTAATCATTTGTGTGTTAGTCTAAACACAGAGACTGTGTATAACATGAGTGCAAGATCAGGGCCTTATTTATTTTCGTCTCTCTGTTTCTGAAATTCGGCCTCTGTACACGGGTGCTGGATTAGATCTCAGAGACAGAGTTTTGGGTGAAGTATTAAAGAAAGGAATAGCTTTGCCAGGAAAAGGGGGCCAGAGGGGGCTAATGCCCTCCAGACTATATGCCCCGCCCTGGAAGGGGTAGTGAGGAGTCTTTTAGTGTTCAAAGAGGAGGGAGTGATCAGCTTGTGGGCATTCTTCTGATTGGTTGGTGGTGAGGCAATTGGGAGTCAGCACCATCAACCTTCTAGTTCTAAGCGGTCTGGGGTCTACATGCTTGTGGGCAGCATACAGATAACTTCTCCCACCTGGTGGGGGTTTCAGTATCTGCAAAACAGCTCAAAGCACATGGCTCAGAATATTACCTACAGTCCTTGAGGTAGAACTAAAAGTCCTTGACTTTGTTTAATGGCTAAAGTATTATTATTTTGTCTTGCTTGACTGTTTTCCTTTCTTTCTGCATTTTCTCACTTCTCTGATTAAAATTTTTCCTTGGCTAAAGTTTTTCTACAAAAGGCAGGCAGAGGACATGGCTGGGGGTCTATTCTGGGAAGACCTCATAGGATTCTGCTCAGTTACGTCTCCAGGGTCAACACAATGCCTGGTTTGTAGTAGGTACTGAGTATCTCCTGTTTTTATTTTGCCTCATCACTGGTAAATTCATGTATCTATTATTTAAACACTTACCTCCATCGCCATCTATACTTCTCCTTCTAATGCTACTTGTGATCAGAAATGGCCACATGAATCTAAGCGAGAATAGTCAGTGTGCCCTGTGGAAGGTTTTGAAGGATTCTGATGAGGTTAAGTACAAGGATTTCATGCTATTTATTTTCACTGTCCAGAACTTTTACTCTGAGTTTGTACCAGCATGCTGCTTAGTTGGGATTTGCAAGACTAGAACCTTCAGGGAGGGTGGAGAATTGCTAGGGCTGCTCTAGAAGTGGAGAAAGCTGTTTGGTGCCTGGATGTGTTGTACTGAGTAGCTGGGTGGGAGAGGTGCCATGTCGGGAGGACAGCCGTCTCCTTGGAGCGAACCTTGAAGATCAGTGCCCTTTGCCCAGGTGGTATCAATGGAAAATCAATTGTCCAAGAGTCGTGGAGGCAGGTGGGCAGACTTTGATATCAGCCGAGGGCCTTCTTCGATCCCAGGCAATGTTCATTGTTTTTTATTTATTTATTTATTTATGGCTGTGTTGGGTCTTCGTTTCTGTGCGAGGGCTTTCTCTAGTTGTGGCAAGCGGGGCCCACTCTTCATCGTGGTGCGCGGGCCTCTCACTATCGTGGCCTCTCTTGTTGCGGAGCACAGGCTCCAGACGCGCATGCTCAGTAGTTGTGGTTCATGGGCCCAGCTGCTCCGCGGCACGTGGGATCTTCCCAGACCAGGGCTCGAACCCGTGTCCCCTGCATTGGCAGGCAGATTCTCAACCACTGCGCCACCAGGGAAGCCCATTGTTCAGTTTTTTATAGTTACAGTTCTTGGTTCTTTTCTGGTAGCAGCTGTAGCATTTAGAGATAGTCCAGAATGAGCTGGTCCAAAACTTGATTCTGATAACCAGGAAAAAGAGAAAGTAGGAACTATTTATAAAGACAACAACCTAATTCCTATTTGTAATCATTATATAGTATTTTAAATTACATATATTTTAAAATTTATTTGCACTTAGGCAATGCTTAAACTAAATCCATTTTTTTTGTGTTTTAGAGTGCACTGCTACATATTGATAATATTCCAACACATCTGGCATTATTTTGTGCTGTAGTTACATTTAATAAATTAGTTATTGCTAGCTTAGTTATGCTTTATTTTTATTTATTTATTTGGTTGAGAGTCTTAGTTGTGGAATGTGGGCTCTTCGTTGCGGCGTACAGGCTCTCTAGTTGTGGTGTGCAGGCTCCAGAGTCCGCAGGCTTAGTTGCCTGCGGCATGTGGGATCTTAGTTCCCTGAACAGGGATCAAACCCGCATCCCCTGCATTGAAGGTGGATTCTTAACCACTGGACCACCAAGGAAGTCCCCAGGTATGCTTTAATATTTACTTTTTCTGAGTGTCCAATGAAGCTTTACTTCTGAAAACACCTACCAGGATACTGCCGAATTGAAGAATGTCAGCAAGGGTGTGGGAACAGCACTGTCACAGGCAGCTTCGAGTCTAGCTTGTGGGTCCAGGGTTTGTGCAAGAAACAGGGATAGCCACACCTGCCAAGTGGCTCGCTGTCTGTCTGCCGGAGAAACAGGCTCAAGGACAGGCAAGCGTAAAGTTGGCCTCTTCAAGTCCAAGTGAAGCCCAAGTTCTGCAGAGAAGACCAACGTGTGCTATTTTATATGTGATGTTGACTTGGGAAACAGGCTATTCTTTTCAGGAGACCAAGTCAGGGAGGCACTTTTGTGTGCACTTAATTTCAGATCCTCAGGACCCATGGGTATTTCCCATAGAGAAGGATGTCGGGAAGGGAGCTCTCCATGGGCATGGCTGGGATGGTAGATGTCTTTTGGGGGAGGGGTTTATGAAAGTTATGCTCTGAAGATCAAGGGTCACCGAGACTCAACCCTAGTGTGCACCAGAACCATCGGAGGATGTGTTACAAATGCAGGTTCTTGGGGCCCCTCCCAGGGATTCTGATGCAGCAGAGCCCAGGAACCCGTATTCTTGAAAAGCTCTTTTGTGATTTTGGGATGTGGGTGTTCACTGGATCACACTGTAAGAAATGCCATGGGTGTGAACTAAGGCAGTGACTTTATGGATTTGTACTCAAGACTTTGTCTAGCAAGTCACTTGTTGGCCTTGGAATGTGATCAACAGTCAGTAGGGGAGGGACACGGGAGAGGCAGTTCCTTCTGCAAGGTCAACAGTCAACGTAGACTGGAAAAGCTTACAAGCTGCTTCTGTGCCCTCTCCCAACCTGCTGGCTCTTCATGATTTCAGAGGGCAGGTGGACAGCCTGATGAGGGTGAGAGCGAGGACTGGAAAGAGCAGGGAGGGTGTTGTTTATCCACTTCACTACCCGATGTCCTCTGTGGCCCTTGGCCTCGTGTCTCTCTTTGCCTGCCATCTCCTTGCCTACTGGATGATACAAACAACAGTCAGAAATATTTTGCTGGCCTCTAATACATTTTCAGCACACGTATGATAGAGATCACAGCTCTTCTGCACACTTTGGGTGGTCTCAGATTGCACGTGGTTGCTTTTTTTTTGCAGTACGCGGGCCTCTCACTGCCATGTTGCGGAGCACAGGCTCTGGACGCGAAGACTCAGTGGCCATGGCTCACTGGCCCAGCCGCTCCGCGGCATGTGGGATCCTCCCGGACCGGGGCACAAACCCGTGTCCCCTGCATCGGCAGGCGGACTCCCAACCACTGAGCCACCAGGGAAGCCCGACGTGGTTGCTTTTTAATTCACTAAATAGAGATTTTAAATTTATCTTTTGAAAAGTTTGGTGATTTCAGCAAGGCATTCTGATAAACATAAACAGAAAGCCAACTAATCCCTTCCCAGCTTAGATAACTTTGATAGCTTAGTCAATGTCCTTGGTGTGATTACTTCTCCTGACAGTGCTTTTCCCTTCAATTTCAAGGAGAAGTAGAAATGCTGAAGAATATTTTTTTCGAAAATTAAATGGGAAAAACGCAATATTTTGAGTTCTTATCAGGAAGATATAATGTAAAAGAAACACAGGAATAAACTTATTTTAGGAATCTAAGTAACTTCGAGTGGGAAGTTTCAAGCCCTACCAGCAATGAGTCATGCATGCAGTGTTTGTAACACATTATTTCTGCAGTGACATTTAAAATTAAAAACACTACCTGACAAATGCAATATGATCCTTTTTTTTAAACAATATGGTGCATATATATTTTAAGTACTAAGGCAAATACAAATGAATACACTAAGATAGGTTAATTCATACGTGTGCTGAAAATGTATTAGAGGCCAGCAAAATATTTCTGACTGTTGTTTGTATCATCCAGTAGGCAAGGAGATGGCAGGCAAAGAGAGACAAGAGGCCAAGGGCCACAGAGTATTAAAGGATAATCTGCAAGTTTAATTCTGTTTTCAGAGGAAGCTTTTATGTTAAAATATTTTACTGTCATTTAAGTTACTTTTCACAATCATTCCAGAAGGTAATTCTAGATAAGTACATAACCCAGTTAGAGGGTGACCAGAGCTGAGGGGTTGCCCAGGATGGGGACTTTCAATGCTAAAACAGGGACAACTCCAGGCAAACTGGGAGAGTTGGTTACCCTACACCCAGGTGGGAGGCTGGGTTGGTGCTGGGGTCCAATTCCTTTGTGGACATCTGTTGCCTTCCTGATGCTAGAGGCCTGCCATGGGGGAAACACTGCGAGTGAGACAAAGACGTTATTCACACTGAGCTTCCAGCTTCCATTCTACTGAGCGGTCAGTTAGTTAAGCACAGAAACAATCAGTGTGATTCCAGGTAGAGACAGATGGAGGAAAACCAACCTGGTGATGTGACCAATGGACAGATGGTGGGTGTGCACTGATTTAGAACAGGTCCCCAGAAAAGACCCCACTGAAGAGTGGTCTTTGAGCAAACAGCTGCTTAATGGGTAGGGGACAGTGCAGGGTGGAGGGGATGGGCAGGGAGGGTGGGAGCCAAGCACCAGAACTAGCAGGACGTACCTGACCCAGGGCCAAGGGGCTTGGCGAGGAGTTTGGGCTTTATTTTAGATACAGTGGGAAACCATTGTTGGGTGGCCTAGTGAGGTTTGTGCTTTATATGTCTGTTTGTTTTCCTCACATGGGTTCTCCGGACAGCTAAGGACACAGACAACTTCAGGGCACACCACCTTGCTGGGACAAGCCCACAGTAACCCACAGAAAATTTATGTTCTTAAAAAAAAAATGTTGTAGGCCTTCTATACTAACACAAAGAAAAGCCTACTCTTCATAAGAAGGTAATTCCAGTTCTTGAGAAAGATATTTAAGTGACATCCTCAGGTGGTTTAAGGAAAGTCTGCTCAGAGATAGGTGACATTGAACTAAACCAACAGCACTCTCCCTCTAAAGCCTTATATAAAATGTGTTTGAGATGGAATCTTGATTGTGTCGCCTTCTCCCTGCATCCTCTGCAATTCTGGGAACAGTCACAAGAGGGTTTGCTGCTCCTCAGGTTTATAAGCAGTGGCTTCAGAGATACCCATTTCTTCCTTTTCTCCTTTTTCCCTTCCTTCCTTCTCTCTCTCTCTCTCTCCACTCCCTCCCTGTGTTCCTCCCTCCCTTCCTTCCTGTTTTTTGCTGTAGGTTTGTAGGCAGTGTGCACTAAGTAACTGTTAACAACCGGCTCTGGGGGTGGAGGAAGCCCTAGCAGCATTTGCCCCCATTTCCTCCGTGTAAATCCTCCCCCAGTACCAGATTTCAAGCTCCAACTGTTTAGCAACAGGCTCACAGGATTCCTAATAACTAACATTGGGTCAGTTGCAGCACGTGGCTGATTGTAGGGTGCAGGGAACGGGCTGGGGCTCAGGGAGAAGACTGGCCAGTCTCAGGACCCGGTAGCTGGAAAAGTGTTATCTTTAAATGTGGGCTTTTCTCATTAGTAACTTTTAAAGTAACAAATAAAATAAGAAAAAAAAAAAAAGCTGACAGACAGCAGGAAAGGTAGAAAACAAGAGAATACCTTTTATTGACCCCAGTGTTAAAAGATACTTACTGGGGGGAAAGATACCTACTTTCTTTCCCCAGGCGGGACTTCCCTGGTGGTCCAGTGGCTAAGACTCTGTGCTCCCAATGCAGGGGGCCAGGGTTCAATCCCTGGTCAGGGAACAAAATCCCACATGAATACCACAATTAGGAGTTCACATACTGCAGCTAAAGATTCTGCGTGCGACAACTAAAGATCTCGCACGTGGCAACAGAAATCCTGCATGCCGCTACTAAGACCCGGTGCAGCCTAAATAAATAAATATTAAAAAAAAAAAAAAAACTTACTGGGAATTCCCTGGCGGTCCAGTGGTTAGGACTCCACGCTTTCACTGCATGGGTTCAATCCCTCTGGTCAGAGAACTAAGATCCCGCAAGCCTCAAGTTATAGCCAAAAAAAGATACATTCTAAGAAATGAGACTTGTCCTGCTGAAACCGCACAGCTCAGATGGGAATTGAATCCATGAGCTGGGACTCAAACCAAGCCAAACCCAGATTAGGACTTGAAACCACAGGCTAGAACTCAAACCCAGCCAGAACCCACTGTCTTTTAATTGAGATCACACACCTGGTCTCAGGACTTAATGAACTCAGGTTCTTTTTGTCAGTGAGAGACAAAGTGATAGGTAAGAAGTGGATTTATTTAGAGAGAAACACACTCTACAGACAGAGTATGGGCCATCTTAAAAGGCAAGAGGCCCCAAAATATTGTGTGGTTAGTTTGTTTGTTTTTTTAAATATTTATATATTTATTTGGCTGCATTGGGTCTTAGTTGCAGCACACAGGATCTTCATTGCTGCATGCGGGATCTTTAGTTGTAGCATGAGAACTCCTAGTTGTGGCATGCATGTGGGATCTAGTTCCCTGACCAGGGGTCAAACCCAGGCCCCCTGCATTGGGAGCACAGAGTCTGAGCCGTTGGACAACCAGGGAGGTCCCATGTGGTTAGTTTTTATGTGCTAGGTAATTTCATAGGCTAATGAGTGGGGGAATTATTCCAACTATTTGGGGGAAGGGGGTGGAGATTTTCAGGGATTGGGCCACTGCCCACTTTTTGACCTTTTATGGTTGGCTTCAGAAGTGTCATGGTGCTTGTTTGTGTATCATTTAGCATGCTGATGTATTACAATGAGTGTATAATGAGGCTCAAGGTCTACTGGAAGTCGAATCTTCCGCCATCTTGGACCTAGTTGGTTCTAACCAGTTTATGTCTATCCTCAAGGGCTATGTCATTCTTTCAAAGGCTGTGCCCTGCCCCCTTCCCTCCTGTTTCACTTCCTAGGAGTAAGCACTACTGTAAACCTCTATCGTGAGCACTTCATATGGACCTCTAATGAAGTACAACACTGTTTTAATTTGTCACAATTATGTTAGGGGAACCACTGACCAAAACCCCCCCAACCTGGCCAGGCCCGATAGTAACCACTTGCATGAGTTATCTTACAACAGGAGGTCCTGGTAAGGAATGTGGGACTAATGAGCTAATAACACAAATCGAAAGAATTCGGGAAAGGTTAAAAGGAGAGAGGAGACGCCAGTCCGTATGTTCTACCATCTGACAGTGCTTTTCCCTTCAATTTCAAGGAGAAGTAGAAATGCTGAAGAATATTTTTTTCGAAAATTAAATGGGAAAAACGCAATATTTTGAGTTCTTATCAGGAAGATATAATGTAAAAGAAACACAGGAATAAACTTATTTTAGGAATCTAAGTAACTTCGAGTGGGAAGTTTCAAGCCCTACCAGCAATGAGTCATGCATGCAGTGTTTGTAACACATTATTTCTGCAGTGACATTTAAAATTAAAAACACTACCTGACAAATGCAATATGATCCTTTTTTTTAAACAATATGGTGCATATATATTTTAAGTACTAAGGCAAATACAAATGAATACACTAAGATAGGTTAATTCATACGTGTGCTGAAAATGTATTAGAGGCCAGCAAAATATTTCTGACTGTTGTTTGTATCATCCAGTAGGCAAGGAGATGGCAGGCAAAGAGAGACAAGAGGCCAAGGGCCACAGAGTATTAAAGGATAATCTGCAAGTTTAATTCTGTTTTCAGAGGAAGCTTTTATGTTAAAATATTTTACTGTCATTTAAGTTACTTTTCACAATCATTCCAGAAGGTAATTCTAGATAAGTACATAACCCAGTTAGAGGGTGACCAGAGCTGAGGGGTTGCCCAGGATGGGGACTTTCAATGCTAAAACAGGGACAACTCCAGGCAAACTGGGAGAGTTGGTTACCCTACACCCAGGTGGGAGGCTGGGTTGGTGCTGGGGTCCAATTCCTTTGTGGACATCTGTTGCCTTCCTGATGCTAGAGGCCTGCCATGGGGGAAACACTGCGAGTGAGACAAAGACGTTATTCACACTGAGCTTCCAGCTTCCATTCTACTGAGCGGTCAGTTAGTTAAGCACAGAAACAATCAGTGTGATTCCAGGTAGAGACAGATGGAGGAAAACCAACCTGGTGATGTGACCAATGGACAGATGGTGGGTGTGCACTGATTTAGAACAGGTCCCCAGAAAAGACCCCACTGAAGAGTGGTCTTTGAGCAAACAGCTGCTTAATGGGTAGGGGACAGTGCAGGGTGGAGGGGATGGGCAGGGAGGGTGGGAGCCAAGCACCAGAACTAGCAGGACGTACCTGACCCAGGGCCAAGGGGCTTGGCGAGGAGTTTGGGCTTTATTTTAGATACAGTGGGAAACCATTGTTGGGTGGCCTAGTGAGGTTTGTGCTTTATATGTCTGTTTGTTTTCCTCACATGGGTTCTCCGGACAGCTAAGGACACAGACAACTTCAGGGCACACCACCTTGCTGGGACAAGCCCACAGTAACCCACAGAAAATTTATGTTCTTAAAAAAAAAATGTTGTAGGCCTTCTATACTAACACAAAGAAAAGCCTACTCTTCATAAGAAGGTAATTCCAGTTCTTGAGAAAGATATTTAAGTGACATCCTCAGGTGGTTTAAGGAAAGTCTGCTCAGAGATAGGTGACATTGAACTAAACCAACAGCACTCTCCCTCTAAAGCCTTATATAAAATGTGTTTGAGATGGAATCTTGATTGTGTCGCCTTCTCCCTGCATCCTCTGCAATTCTGGGAACAGTCACAAGAGGGTTTGCTGCTCCTCAGGTTTATAAGCAGTGGCTTCAGAGATACCCATTTCTTCCTTTTCTCCTTTTTCCCTTCCTTCCTTCTCTCTCTCTCTCTCTCCACTCCCTCCCTGTGTTCCTCCCTCCCTTCCTTCCTGTTTTTTGCTGTAGGTTTGTAGGCAGTGTGCACTAAGTAACTGTTAACAACCGGCTCTGGGGGTGGAGGAAGCCCTAGCAGCATTTGCCCCCATTTCCTCCGTGTAAATCCTCCCCCAGTACCAGATTTCAAGCTCCAACTGTTTAGCAACAGGCTCACAGGATTCCTAATAACTAACATTGGGTCAGTTGCAGCACGTGGCTGATTGTAGGGTGCAGGGAACGGGCTGGGGCTCAGGGAGAAGACTGGCCAGTCTCAGGACCCGGTAGCTGGAAAAGTGTTATCTTTAAATGTGGGCTTTTCTCATTAGTAACTTTTAAAGTAACAAATAAAATAAGAAAAAAAAAAAAAGCTGACAGACAGCAGGAAAGGTAGAAAACAAGAGAATACCTTTTATTGACCCCAGTGTTAAAAGATACTTACTGGGGGGAAAGATACCTACTTTCTTTCCCCAGGCGGGACTTCCCTGGTGGTCCAGTGGCTAAGACTCTGTGCTCCCAATGCAGGGGGCCAGGGTTCAATCCCTGGTCAGGGAACAAAATCCCACATGAATACCACAATTAGGAGTTCACATACTGCAGCTAAAGATTCTGCGTGCGACAACTAAAGATCTCGCACGTGGCAACAGAAATCCTGCATGCCGCAACTAAGACCCGGTGCAGCCTAAATAAATAAATATTAAAAAAAAAAAAAAAACTT
>NW_020175675.1:897488-926135 GCF_003031525.2 Neophocaena asiaeorientalis asiaeorientalis | reverse complement strand
ATGGGAATTGAATCCATGAGCTGGGACTCAAACCAAGCCAAACCCAGATTAGGACTTGAAACCACAGGCTAGAACTCAAACCCAGCCAGAACCCACTGTCTTTTAATTGAGATCACACACCTGGTCTCAGGACTTAATGAACTCAGGTTCTTTTTGTCAGTGAGAGACAAAGTGATAGGTAAGAAGTGGATTTATTTAGAGAGAAACACACTCTACAGACAGAGTATGGGCCATCTTAAAAGGCAAGAGGCCCCAAAATATTGTGTGGTTAGTTTGTTTGTTTTTTTAAATATTTATATATTTATTTGGCTGCATTGGGTCTTAGTTGCAGCACACAGGATCTTCATTGCTGCATGCGGGATCTTTAGTTGTAGCATGAGAACTCCTAGTTGTGGCATGCATGTGGGATCTAGTTCCCTGACCAGGGGTCAAACCCAGGCCCCCTGCATTGGGAGCACAGAGTCTGAGCCGTTGGACAACCAGGGAGGTCCCATGTGGTTAGTTTTTATGTGCTAGGTAATTTCATAGGCTAATGAGTGGGGGAATTATTCCAACTATTTGGGGGAAGGGGGTGGAGATTTTCAGGGATTGGGCCACTGCCCACTTTTTGACCTTTTATGGTTGGCTTCAGAAGTGTCATGGTGCTTGTTTGTGTATCATTTAGCATGCTGATGTATTACAATGAGTGTATAATGAGGCTCAAGGTCTACTGGAAGTCGAATCTTCCGCCATCTTGGACCTAGTTGGTTCTAACCAGTTTATGTCTATCCTCAAGGGCTATGTCATTCTTTCAAAGGCTGTGCCCTGCCCCCTTCCCTCCTGTTTCACTTCCTAGGAGTAAGCACTACTGTAAACCTCTATCGTGAGCACTTCATATGGACCTCTAATGAAGTACAACACTGTTTTAATTTGTCACAATTATGTTAGGGGAACCACTGACCAAAACCCCCCCAACCTGGCCAGGCCCGATAGTAACCACTTGCATGAGTTATCTTACAACAGGAGGTCCTGGTAAGGAATGTGGGACTAATGAGCTAATAACACAAATCGAAAGAATTCGGGAAAGGTTAAAAGGAGAGAGGAGACGCCAGTCCGTATGTTCTACCAACCTCCCAGAATCCTTATCACTGGAATCCATCTTGGCTGAGTGATGCCCACACCACCAGGAAGGACCCTGAGTCAGAATGAGAGGCCAGGGACAACCTGGAAACTAACCCCATTACTGTAAAATTTAAGAATGTGAGCCACGAGGCAGAGCAGTTCTCCTGCGTTCCCTTACCCTGCTGCTCTCTGCCTGGGTCCCCCTTACCAATAAAGTCTCTTGCTTGTCAGCGCATGTGTCTCCTCGGACAATTCATTTCTGAGTGTCAAACAAGAGCCCACTCTCGGGCCCTGAAATGCGTACCCCTTCCTGCAACAATTAGGCTTATTTCAGACTTGGTGTTGGTGGTTCAATAGGTAGCTGAAGCCAGAGAAGAAATTTAAGAATGGAATGTCTGTTTAATTTTGATATATTACATATATTTGTCATTGCCAAATAAATATAATGTCTTCAGTATGCTGGGTGAAAAGGAAAATATTTTAATTCTTTGATTTTCCAATGACTTTGTAAACTGGGTGCATGTGAAATTTAAACTAAAAAAAAAATGAAAATGAAGGGAAGAATACTGGAACAAAAGGAAAAAGTTATTTTCATGTGTCACAAAATACCATACCTCTTTTGAAAGTGGAAGTCAGCCCTTGGTGGGACCTCACAGTGTGACCCAGCATAATAAAATAGTCAGACAAATAGAGAGGGTAGGGCAGACTGACTTCAGAATGAATGGTTCAAAGCACAGGTTCCCAGGGTGTGGCCCAGAGCAGCAGCAGCAGCCCCTGGGAACCTGTTAGAAATGCAGATTCTCAGGCTCACCCCAGACTTGTTGGATCAAAAACTCTGGGGTGGGCCCATCAACAAGTGTTTTAACAAACTCTCCTGGTGAGTCTGAGAATCACAGGGTCTCAGGGAATTTTTTTTTCTCTCTCTCAGCTGCAACTTTTATTCTCTCCTCTAGGCTGGCCTGAGACCTTATGTTTTGAAAGGGAGGCTTTTTCCTCTACCTATTCTTTTTTTTATATATATACGATTTCATCGTGAAATAAACCTTAGATGCAAAAGACAATATTTACTGTATGTGTAAAATTAAAAGAAGAATGATAAAATCAACACTCACACTCCTAATGCTCAACTGAGGAGCTAGAATATTATTGGTAGCCAGAGTTTCCTGATGCATCTTGAAGCAGTTGCTTTTTGAGGTATTGGGCAGTAAGGCTCTATTTTTTTTTTCTTAATGTCTCTTCTTTTTTTATTGCTTCAGACTCCAGTATGAGTTAGACTTAAACCATTTCAAGGAAGAAACATAACTTTAGTTTAATGTATAACTTCTAATTTGTGTTCATTTATAGTGTCCTCATCCTCAGTGATGTTCTATATGAGACAGTTCCTTAAAAATTATCTTTGTAAACTTCAGAGTCTACACTGTTGTTTAGTTTCAAGGCCAAAACATATTAGTTTTTATTATCCATTGGCTTCCAATTTTTGTTGTAATTCATAATATCTTCATTAAAATTCAATGATTCAGTCCTTTTTTTATAAAAATGTCTGGTACTTAGGCAAAGACTGATTAAACTAGCTATATAGGCATTAAAAGTTAATACCTTTTTATTTTTACCCACATATCAGTAGTTACCATGGTTACTGAGAAGGGTCCAGGTAGTGCCAACTTGCAGATGTGTTAATATGCTTTCCCTGGCTCAGTTTCTCAGTTACTACAACATTACAGTAACTAGTTTTCAGAGAAGGCTTTTTTTTTTTCTATCCTAGATTAATTTGGAGAACTTACTATCTCTTATTTCATACCCTTGATTCAACCAACTCACCATGCACAAAAGCATTGTTATAGCTGCAGTGGGGCCGACCAAGATGACCAACATAGACAACTTACAAGAATGACACCCCTTCTCTCCTGTCTGTCTATATGTTTATTTATTTTTTATCAGTAACCATCTCATATCAATAATGAGATAGGATCACATTCTCCAGATCCTTATGATCTTGGGGTGGGGTGGGGGGCAGGTATCTTTATTACAAGTAACAACCAAATTCTTTTGGTTGCAAGCAACACAAACCAACTAGAGAAATGGGTGTTTCATGCAACCCAGGGGTCAGGATGCAATTGGAATCAACGACTTGAATGCTTCAGAATTTTGTCTTGTTGTTTCCTCTGATTCTTTGTTGTTGTGGCAAAATGTACATGCCATAAAATTTACCATTTTAACCATTTTAATTGTACTATTTTGTGGCACTAAGTACATGTGTATTGTTGTGCAACCCCATCACCATCCATCTTCAGAACTTTTTCACCATTCTAAAGTAAAACTCTATGTGCATTAAGTTCCCTATTTCCCTCTCCCCCAGCCCCTGGTAACCACTATTCTGTATTCAATCTCTATGAATTTGACTGCTCTAAGTACCTTACATAAGTAGAATCATATAATATTTATCCTTCTGTGATTGGCTTATTTCACTCAGCATAATATCCTCAAGGTTCATTCATGTTGTAGCATGTATTAGAATTTTCTCACTTTTCCAGGCTGAATAATATTCTATTGGGTGGATATACCATATTTTGTTTATCCAGTTCTTCCATTGATGAACACATGGGTTATTTCCACCTTTTGGCTATTGTGAATAATGTTGCAATGAACATGGGTGTACAAATATCTGAGTCTCCACTTTCAATTCTTTTGGGTACACACCCAAAAGTGGAATCTCTGGATCATAGGGTAATTCTATATTTAATTTTATGAGGAATCACCATACTGTTTTCCACAGCAGCTACATCATTCTACATTCCCACTGTCAGTGCACAAGAATTCTAAATTTTCCCACATTCTTGCCAACACTTTTATTTTCTGTCTATCAAGTAGCCATCCTAATGGGAGTAAAATGGTGTCTCACTGTGATTTTGATTTGCATTCCCCTGATGATTACTGACGTTGAGAATCTTTTCACGTGCTTATTGTATATCTTCTTTGGAGATGTCTATTCAAGTCCTTTGTCCATTTTTCAATTGAATTGTTAGCTTTTATTGTTGTTGAGTTGTGGGAGTTCTCTATATATTCTGGATATTAATCCCATATCAGATATCTCATTTGCAAATATTTTCTCTCATTCCATCACTGCCTTTTCACTCTGTTATTGTGCACTTTGATGCACAAAGTTTTTAATTTTGATAAAGTCCAGTTTCTCTGTTTTTTCTTTTTGTTGTCTGTGCTTTTGGTGTCATATACAAAAAACACTGCCAAAACCAATGTCACGAAGGTTTAGTCTATGTTTTCTTCTAAGAGTTTTATAGTTTTAACACTTACATTTAAGTGTTTGATACATTTTGAGTTAATTTTTGTATATGGATGTTGGGGCTCAGGGCCGACCACCCCAAAATATGTCTCAATGTCATATTGATCATTTTGAGTTAGAGTTACTCAAGAAATGGCTGATGTAAGAGGAACACTTTGACCCTCTTCTCTGTCTGGGAAAGGTGCATACTTGCATCTGAAGGTAAAAGGATACCCCCATCACCAGAGATAGGGAATTTGGGCCAAGAAGCCTGTATAAACAAACTTTGTTCTTTCTTTAAGTTACTAGCCCAAGCCCAAACTCTGTTTAGATTCTTCACTAATTAAGCACCCAAAGCCCAAGTTTCTTTGTTCCATTAATTCCTCACAGATTTATTGTTTCTTTGTCTAAAAAGTATAAAATTGCCTGCTTTGGCTGCTTATTAGGTCCTGTTCCTATAAAACCTCTGTGTGCATGAGTTAAAATTTGTTTCTTTTCCTCCTGTTAATCTGTCTTGTGGCAAATCACAAGAACTCAAGAAGGATAGAGGGGGAAATTTCCCCCTCCCCAATATGGGGTAAAGTAAAGGTCCAGCTTCTTTTTTTTTTTGCATATGGATATGCAGTTTTCCTAATACCTTTTGTTGAAGAGACTGTCTTTTCCTGTGATTCTTGTCTTCTTTGAAGACAAGCTTCCTCTGCATCTTAGGTCCACATGACAGAAAACACGGCTCCTGAGGGTACATATTATGGATCTAGTCAATCAGAGACTGCCATTTTTTTCTTATTCCAGTTCCAAATAATGATACCTGAATGGACCACTTATTGACTAATAGCCAGAGGGTTGAGGTCACTTGACTACTGGGGACTCACTGCTTCATTAGTTCAGAAATATTTCTGAAGCACTAGCCAGGTGTTCTAGGCACAGAGATACAGTAGTGAACAAAGCAATGTTCCTGTGCTCAGGGAGTTTTCATTCTAATAATCATGGGAATGGAGGAAAGGGTAGCTTTAAAGAGTGGGGGTTGGAAAGGCAACCCCATAGATACTCACTGCAACATGTCAATAACTACCTATACCTAACAATATGCCACTCATATGTATGCCAAGAATCTTTAGTAGAAACTGTCATATTCTAATTTTGAATTTCTTTTAAAAAGAGCACTTTTCAGATAAATTAATCCAGATGATATTTTAATTATCAAACGTTACATAAACACCATTTCTAAGTGAGAAAGACAACTTTTACAAGGCAGAATATAATTAAGTTTTAATGAAAGTACAAGTGAAATGATTGGGGACTGCAGAACCATTCCTTTTGAGAGAAATTAATTTTGGTTGGAGAAAAGTCACAAAAATGAGACCATTTCAGTAGGACTCTGGGTGATTTGCGGGACTCTGAAAGGCAAGGAGGAACAGGAGACAGTTCCTGCTGGAGAGAATCCCTTGAACAGAGAGAGGGCTGGAGACTTGGAAGTGGGTGGTGTGTTTGGGATGCTTGTGTCTGCCTTATGCACTATGCACACATATGTCTGAGACACCCTTGAAGGATCTCCAGGATGGCTCAGTAGGCAATCCCAGGGAACACTGCTCTCCCTGGAGAAGTGGTGCTTTTATGAGCCTAGTGTGTTTCGGAGGGATGGGTACATGTCAGATGGTGTAGAATCATACATTCAGCATGAGGGCTTTGCATTAAGACCTGGGTGAGAACTTTGGTTACATCACTATATGTGACCTTAGGTGAGTAATTTTTCTGAATCTTAGTTTCCTCATCTGTGAAATGAACATTAGAATCAATCTCCTAAAATTCCAGGGAGGTGTTACATTTTTTTCTTTAAAAATACTGATCATTTATATTGCTCCCAAATAAGGAATTGGGCAGGACTTGGCCATCTCTGCTCTAGGCAATGTCAGTTGGGGCACTCACTTGGTTGACACTGGGGGCTTGGCTGTTGGCTGGCAGCTCAGCTGGAGCTTGTCTGGGGTTTGGGTTCCTCTCCAAATGGGCCTCCACATTACTGCTTGGGCTTCCTTATACCATATTCCAGGAGAACAGTTTTTCTCTCTTCCTAATTCCCCCCACTCCAGGCCATCCTTCTTCTGTCATTCTCCTGCTCCCCCAACCCTGGCCACACAATCAATACAATTGTCTCAGAGTAGCTATTCTCTTGGCTTTTATGAACACATCCTCCCCATTCTGAGGCCTAATCTGGCTTATTTTGATCTTAGCTTCCCGCTCTGGTTGACATCATTCTTGACTAAGTCAGTCCAGATTCTTGGTGTGTATCTTGGCTGGTGCCCAGTGTCAGCTTTTACATGTTGGATATTAGTTTGATCCCCTCGCCCATGATTCTTTGGAACTGATCTAGTATAATCTCTGGCTTGATTCAGTACACTTTCCCCTCCAGTTAATACTGTTTCTCCTGGATCTTTGCTTCAGTCTCTTATCACATATATAGGTGTAGGAGTTTGCAAAAACAACAACAAAACAGTGCCTTGGGCACTGAGGTCAGTAGCCACCTGACCTCTCAGCTTATTCACAATGGCTGCTCTCAGGGCCACCTACTGGAACCTTCTGCCCACCCTCAGGAGAGCAGGAGAGAGGCTTGAACCCCTGTACCCAGTCTCTGCTCCAGCACTGCTTGGCCAAGTGACCCTCAGCTAGTTATTTAACCACCTCTGAGCTTCAATTTCCAAATCTGTATGATGGAGGAATGGTAACAATACTCACCCTGAAAGGTTGTTGTGAGTCAAATCATTGCAAGTGCTGAGGCAATACCTGGCTAGAGCCAACTCAGTACTGCCACCCTCGGCTGTTATCATTCAGGTTGCTGTGTTGAATTTCGTCATCATCTGGGACTTGAGGGCCCACATTCCTCCGTCTGCCTCTCAAGAGGCTTTCAGTCATTTTCCTCCATTACTTGGTTCAGAGGATGAGAACTCTTTTTAGTGTCTGTTGGTGGAAAAAAAAACAATGATAAAGGTCAACTGGCTTCTGAGGTTAAGATGGTTAAAGCCCCGTAGCAGATTCTGGTCCCTGGGCAGTGTGTTTGTTTCCTGTGGCCGCAATAACAAGTCGCCACAAGCTTAGTGGCTTAACAAACACAAACTCTATCTCACTGTCACACAGGCCAGAATTCCTGACACAGGTCCCACAGGCTAAAATCAGGTGTTGGCCGGGCTGCTTTCCTTCCTGGGAGCTCTCAGGGAGAATCCGTTTCCTTGCCTCTTCCAGCTTCTAGCTCCTTCTTTGGCTCTGACCTCCTTCCTCCACCTTCAAAGTCAGCAAAGCAAAGGTGGTCCTTCTCATGTCACATCTCCCCAGCCACCTTCCATCCTCAAATCCCTCTCTCTCAACTGGAGATGTTCTCCTCTTTTAAGGGCTCATGGGGCTAGATTGAGCCCACCTGAATAAGGCAGGCTACCCTCCCCATCTCAAGGTCCGTGCCCTTAATCACACTAGCCGGGTAAGATAGCAGTCACAGGCTCTGGGGATCAGGGCGTCGACACCTTCAGGGGGTGGGGAAGTGCATGTTTTGTCCTGGGACCTTCTGGACTCCAGTCTTGCCCTGGCAGGAGATGGGACCTCAGGCCAAAGCATTGAATTTGCTTTTCTCCCTTACCTTAGTTGTAAGATGATAACATTGGCTAGTGACATTAAGAGAATAAAAAAGCTTGAGTCTGAGAAGGCATCTGGCCAGTGCCTGGCCCAGGTCACACACTCTACAAAGGCTTCTCCGAGCTGCTCAGAATAACACACAGGAAAACCCTCTGAGAACTGTAAACACCATGCTGATCTAAGTTATTCTGGTGAACTCGGACCAGCCCAGCTTGTAGAGAATAAATCTTGACTGAGGATATTTAAAAGGATATTTGTTTCAGAAGCAATTTGAGTTGGCTGGAAGGCAGTGAGTTCAAAAAAGATCAAGTGAATAATCTCACTTTAGAAAACTCATTAAAACTGTGTTTAAAGTAATGAATTTCAGTTCTGCATCCAGCCTGTTACCGCCACGGATGGACGGTGCTCTTGGAGGTAGGATCCACATCGAGATCTGGTCCTGTGCTGCCTTCCTAACTGGACACGCTGATAAACTGTAATTGAAACCGTCTTCACTCCCTGCTGGCGGAGCCCCAGAAACTTCTCTTCAGGGGACACAGACAGCTTGCCAGCAGAGCAATGCCTGGGACATCAGGCCACAGGTTCGCATGAGGCGAGGCCATATCTCTCTCATCTCTTCACTCAGCAGTCGGCTCTCTCATCTGTGGCTGATTCGGTTGCAGGAGGAGGGTCGCAAAGAGTGAGGTAGTAAGCACCAGGTGCCATGGCCGTCTCGGTGTCCCTTCCTGTGTCCTCATTCTTCTCCGTGGTCCCTGATGGCAATTTGGTGCCACTGAACACTTCCAGAAATTACATGTTTTTCCCTTTGAGATTTAAAAATGAACACACACGTGCATACACACGCACACGCTCACGTACACGACGCACACTTACACACCCCAAGGCCAGACCTCAGGCCCAGAGATTCTGATTTCACTGGTCTGGAGTAGAGCCTCAGTATTAATATTTTTTTAGACTAAACACACACACAAAAACAAAAAAAAACCATGAAACAGATTTATGGCAGGTACTCCATGAAACCCAGATGACAAGTGACATTTTATATCATTTACAAGTGATTTTTCAGAATCAGATCGACAGGGTGGTATCTATTGGCCACAGAACCATAAATGTTAAATGGCAACCCTACAACTTAGAAAAATTGTTTTCGGTGTCAGTGGTCTCCCAGGAGCCCGCTTGATTGGGTGCATGTAGAACTTTCTGGTGAATTGAATTTGTATGGTAAATAAGATTTACTATAGTTTAGAACATGGCTGTGCCACTACCTAACATTGGCTCTTTGATGGGGTCCCCATCCTCTGTGTGGGGGGACAAAACAGTTGCATCAGGGAATCCTGCCCTCTGCCCTCTGGTGTATTTCCCAGTGGAGGGCCCTGAGGGGTGGGAGACTGATGAGGAGGGTCAGGCTGCTTCAGTCCCTCTGCTGGTGGCCACACTTCGTCAAGGTGACCCTCTCCACAGGACTCCTTCCCTGGAACCACAGGACCCAGGGGTGGTCATGGCTGTACTCTCACTAAACCTTGTTCAAGCCCTCCTCCAATTGCCTAGTGGATAACTTTTCATCTGCTTCCTGCTGGGACTTGACAGATACCATTGAAATGAAGGATGCAGTTGGCTTTGTCTCTGAGACACACTCCAGGGTGTGTGTTGCCAGGTATCCCCCTGCAGGCTGACAAGGGAACATACACCACAGTGCTCATGATGGTGGGGTGTGGCAGGGAGTTGGGGCAGCCAACATGCTAATCTTGGGGAGGATGGATAATTAAAATGGGGTGGGAGCAAGCTCAGAAATACATGGTTAGAACTAACAAACCATGGTGTTGAAGGGGGAAAACCAGCGGGAGAAAGTGTTACCGAACCAAACTTGAGTCTGTTTGCCTGTGTACAGTAAAGCCTATTTATTGACACCAGCTGTGGTGAAGGAAAGTGCAGCATTTATTGCAGGGTGCCAAGCAAAGAGTCCAAGGAGCAGCTAGTGCTTAAGAAGCATTCACAGGATCTTTGTTGCGACATGCAGGATCTTTAGTTGAGGCATGCGTGCGGGATCTAGTTCCCCAACCAGGGATCGAATCCAGGCCCCCTGTATTGGGAGAGCGGTGTCTTACCCACTAGACCACCAGGGAAGTCCCTGGGGGAAGGTGTTTAAAGACAGGGTGAGAGAAGGGGGTTGTGAGGTGCATGATCAGCTCGTGGACGTTCTTCTGATTGGTTGGTGGTGAGGTAATCAGGAGTCAATATCATCAGTCTCTGGTTCCAGCGGATCTGTGGTCTATCTACCTATGTGCCTGTGGGCAGCATACAGTTAGCTTCTCCCACCTGGTGGGGGTTTCAGTATCTGCACAACAGCTCAAAGCACATGGCTCAGAATATTACCTACAGCCCTCGAGGAGGAACTAAAGGTCCTTGACTTTGTTTAATGGCTAAACTACTAATATTTTGTCTAGTTTGACTGTTTTCCTTTCTTTCTTCATTTTCTCACTTCTCTGATTAAATTCACTCCTTGGAACTCGAGTAAGGCCTAGGAGGCTAATGTTTTTCTACAGACAAGAGGCAGGCGGAGGACATGGGTTGGGGAGCTGTTCTGGGAAGGCCCCATAGGGTCCTGCTCAGTTACAGAAGCACAGAACCATTTCTGTGACCTAAAATGTGCACACACACAAAACAACACTACCAAGAGACAAGCTCATGGAAATCTAATACACAGCACCTAAAGTGGATGCCAGTGGTGAGGAGGAAGTAGGAAATGGGAGGTGCCAGGTTCTGAAGGGGAGGGCAGAATAAACAAGAGAAGCTTCTTGCACAGACTGATGCTAATTATATTTTACAAATGAAAGAGTATGACTAACTCAACTCACTTTTACCCAAGGTTAAAAAAATGCATTTTATAAGGGTAGGCTACCTTGTTACTACTCTTCTGTGGTACTCCACCAATCATGAATTATCTGAATGGGGCTCTTAAGAAACATCTCTCTCAATAATTTGATTGCCTTTGTGTTTTACAGAACGCTTGATTTTGCGCAAAGAACCTGAAATTAATTCCTCCACTCTGTGTTATGGCAAAACACATGTTACCATGGTTTCTTAAAACAAAATTTCAATTAGCAGATGGAGCTACTGAGAGGAAAGTGTCTTACTGGTGTAGAAATTTAGAGCAGAATTAAGGCTAAAATAAACACATTTCAAAAAGTCCTACCATTTAGAATTATCATGAATTACTGCCAAGAGTACGGTGGTGTATTAATTATTGTGTTAAACATTCTTAATTTATATATATATATCATGAAAATTAGAAAATTTAGTATGAACATTTAGTTAACAATATTCTTTATTTTATGAATAATATTTTTAAACTTGGAGAATGTTGGCTAGAGGTAGATGAAATATAGGAACTTATTTAGATTTCACTGTGGAAGATTATAAACTATTGAAACATTTTGAAAATATTGAAATGAATCAATTGAGATCATCTAAATCATCAGAATTTAAATTATGTTATCTTTGTAGGGTACTTGAAACACTGGGAAATTACAAGGTGTGATATAAAGTCAGGGGTTTGTTATTACTCACAATTTGTTCTCCTGGTGATAGTACAAGTTTAGACAGGCTCCTAGCTGCTCAGAGTAAAGACTACATTTCCCAGCATCACTTGCAGGTACTTGTGGTCACATGGCTGTGTCTCTATGCGGTTAAAACTATTTCACCTTCTTGGAGCTTTCCTTAAGATCCAGCAACTTGCATCTTTTGCCATCTTTATTCATTTCTCCTTGTTTTCTGGAATATGGGTGCTGCTAAAGCTTCTGGGCTAGGTTTATTTATGTGTAAGAAAAATCAACTTCTACTAAGGTAAACAAAAACTATCTGGAGTTTGTCACTTGAGGAGCCTAGTTCTAACTATTCCAAAGTTCTTTGTTGAGTCTCAAAGGTTTGAGACTTCAAAGGAGCAGCTAGTGTACTTGACAAGTTCTCACAAATAAATACATTTCCTATTGCAGTCCTAAGTGTCAATGGTGACACTAAAGATACCTGGTTGTCACTCTATTCTGTTCTCCCATCTTCTTGTGGTACCCACATTGCTCACTATGGAGGCATGGAACATGGCATGAAGAATCCATAAGAAGCAATGAGCTTGTCTTTCATGTAGTTATGTTTGGGGTCCAAGAAGGCCTTGTGTGGCTTGTTCTGCAGACCTCTGGGACCTGTGGGCCCTACTCTCCCCCTCCTCTCTGCTCTCCAGGTCTGTTCTCTCTATGCTCCAGGTCCCTCATGCTGCAGAGCCTTTGCCTATGCTTCTCCCTCTCCCAGGAAGTCTCCTCCCAACCGTCATGTCTTTCAGGTTTCACCTCCTACATGACTTCCTCAGGGAGCCCTCACTGTTCCTCCAGGTGAGATATGGTCCCACTGTTAAGTTTGCTTTCAGGGAGGGGCTGTGTCACTCTTTGCCCCATCATTCTATTCCTGGTACTTAGCACAGGACCAGGGACTTAGTGAGTGCTCAGTGAGATGTTTGTTTGAGAAATGTGGAACAGCATCGATTACTAAAATCATCATTGTCCTTCATATTTGGAGTGTCAGGGAGCTAGATGAGGAGAAGTGTGCCTTAACTATGCCATACCAGGCCTAAACTGTTCCAAGTTGTTACACTTTGTGTGTCCAATTATTATATATCTCCAGGTATACCTATATTCTTATAATGATCTTTATTTTATACCAGAATTCTACTACACATGAATATTGAGAGGAGTCATTGGAAATGCAGATTACTGTTGAATGCAACTTAAAAAATACTCTCCCCATCCCATTTTGGTAGCACAGATGTTTCTTACTAAACTCGGTGGTAATATTAGAAATGAAACATATTTGCCAGTCTAGTGAAGAATGTTCCCCAACACTGCCTCTGAAGACCAGGCCCCTTTGCTTTTCCTTTGATTTCTGGTGTTACCATGGTGCTGGCCCCATATTAGATATGCACCAGGTATTTTTGAATCAATAGAATGACTGAAAGAATTAGGCTATAAATTCATCTATCTATCAACCATCATCATTACTGTCTTCAAAATTGATCCCAAAGTAAAAGACTAGCAAGACCATAGAATCAGAGATACCTCTTACCACCTCCTAAAACTGAATCTCTTTCCTGACTTAACCTCCCTTTCTGGCTAACACCTTACCCCTTATCTCTTCTTAGCTTTATACTCTAAGGTTACAACAAATACCCTTGTAAGGGTCATCTCTGTGTTCTGTCCTCCTGTTCTCTTCTGGGTCCAGTGCAATCTGCCACAGCTGCTCTTACTTAGGCCACCAGGAAATGCCCACACCTCTTCTTTTTTTTTTTTTTTGGGGCCACGCCGTGGGGCATGTGAGACCTTAGTTCCCTGATCAGGGATCAAACCGGCGCCCCCTGCAGTGGAAGCACAGAGTCTTAACCATTGGACCACCAGGGAAGTCCCAAGAAATGCCCACATTTCTAAATCCAACCATCCACTCTCTGTTTCAATCTAACTGGGGACCACTGGACAAAGTTGGTTACTCTCTCCCTCTTTTCCTTCTTCTCGGGCCATTCTTTCCCCTCTCCTCAAACCCTAGCTGCTGGAGTGCTCCCCAAACTCAGGATTTAGATTGTGTTCTCTTTTCTATCCACACTCAAGCCATGATCTTATGGCTTTAAATACCACAGATATGCTGACCATGCCCAAATTTACACATCTAGCCCTTACTTTTTCCTTCAACTCTAGATTCCTATATCTGACAGCTTTCTTAACATTGCCCTTGGACTTCTAATATCTTGAACTTAGCGTGTCTAAAACCAATGCCCCCCTCCCTGCCAGGCCTGCTCTGTCCACAGTCTTCCCCATGTCACAAATGGAAACAGCACGCTTCCCGTTCACATGCCAACAATCTTCAGCTTGTCCTTGACTCCTTTTCCACAACCCACATCCGATCCGTGAGCAAATCCCATCAGCTCTACCTTCAAAATACACCCAGAATGCCACTACTCCTGGCGCTCTGTTCCTGGCTGGGTCCGAGGCACCGTGCCCTCACACCTGGACTGCTGCATCACAGTTTAATTTGCCCTCTGCTCCTGTACCTGTCTCTGTTCTCCATGCAGCAGCCAGCGCCATCATAAAAGGATGTAAAAAATGTAAGTCTGTTCTGAATGCACACCTTCTCATCTCGCTCAGAGTGAATCCAGTGCTCCCTGTGGCCTCCAAGGCCCTGCATGGCCGTCCCCTACTGACCCTCTGCTTCAGGTCTTACTGCACTCCCTCCCCTCCCTCTGTCCAGGCATCCAGTTTCTGAGCCCTTCCTTGAGCATGCAAAATGCTCCACTCAGGGACTTTGCATCTGCCATCCCCTCTGCCCTATGCTTTTCTCCTAGACTTCTATCACAATTTCCCTCGGCTTCTCCGGAGCAGGACTCCCTCCATGCCCCTTGCTCAGCCCCTGGACATCCAGCCTGAACTCACACCTCTACCCATTGCAGCACATCCCGGTTCCACTCTTTGATTTATGTTTCTCATCAGCACCCATCACTGCCTGGTGTACTAGACATCTTACCTACGTATCTTGTTTACCTTCTCTCTTCTCCACTGCAGTGTAAGCTCCAAGAGGTCAGGGCTGTCCTTTTGTTGTGTTTCCTGATACCTGGCACAAAATGGGTGCTTGTCAAGTTTGCGTGGTCAAGCAGGCTGCTCTGGTCTGTGTAGCCTTTGAAGAGTCACTGCCACCCGAGCAGCTGCAGAAGCCTGTCCTTGTCTGCACTGGTCTATGCTGGTCTGTCCTGGTCTGCACTAGTCCATACTGGACTCTACTGGTCTGCATTTTCTCTATGGTCTGCATAGGCCTATATTGGTCTGTACTGGTCTACAGTGGTCTATACTGGTCTGTCCTGGTCTATACTGACCTCCACTGATCTATAGTGGTCTTCACTGGTCTGCACTGGGTGCAATATTCCATAAGTAATAATCAAATGAGTGAATTAATACAAATGTGATAAGGGATGCTGTAAAAGTGACAAGGAACAAAAGTAAAAATGCAATATATCATTCATGCATTTGTGGCCTAGCAAATCCTTTGGGGCCCAGTCTCCCCCAGATGAAGTCATGTTGGACCAGAGCAGAGAGGCAGAGGGTCTCTGTGTTGGTCAGTGGATAAGGAAGAACTGGGCTGCCTCAGCAAGAGCTGGACCTCGGCTGCACATGCCTCACCTCTGAGGACACAGATTTTTGCACAGTTCATATTGTCACACCTAAATGGCCTTTGATATGCAAAATTCTGCTGACAAATGAAGGTTCTGCGTAATGGCTTGGGACCTCTGCCTGCCAGCCAAGATGCCACTCGACTGCTTTCCATCCTCTCTCAGCGAGAGTGTTCAGTTGTGTAATTCCTTGACCAGTCTATTGGGCTTGGCATTATTTTAGTGAAATGAATAGAAAACTAAAAAATGAGAGTGTTCATAATCTTGAGATATCACTTTCATCTCTCATATTGGCAAGATTAGTAAGTGTGACAACACACTGTGGGGTGAGGACATGAGACGGGCACTGCCAGTGCCATGGGTTCAAGGTCTATGGAGGGCACTTGTGCAACATCTACTGACCTTACTAATACATCTGACCAAGAGGCCTAGTTAAGTCCACTCCTAGAGCTTTCTCAGGTATACTCATGCACAAGTGAAATGACATAAATAAAAGTTCTCCATTGAAACATGGAATGGGAATATTGGAAATAACCAAAATGTCCATTAATAGGGGAATGGTTTAATAAATGATGCTACATTCATTAAATGGTATACTCTGTCTGTAATAAGACTAAGGAGGACTTTTCCTTATTAATGTGGAGCTATTTCAACAAGGAAAGTGAAAATTGCAGTGGGCAGAACAGAACAGCAGGTATATCATATCACCCTTTGTACTTGCACAGAATATCTCTAAAAGGATACCCAGCGTACTGGCCGTGACAGTGGCCTCAGTGGGGTGACCGGGAGGGAGGGAGACTTCTTATAGTGTACTCAGATAGGTTTCATCATAGTCTGCTTGGCTGCCAAGACAAAATACCTCAGGCTCGGTGGGTTAGACAACAGACATTTATTTCTCACAGTTTTGGAGGCTGAAGTCCAAGAGCGAGGTGCTGGCAGGGTTGGTGTTGGTGAGACAGCTGCTTTCTTGCTGTGTCCTCACATGGCTTTTCCTCACAGCATGGAGAGAGAGAGCCCTGTTGTCTGTTACTCTTCTGCTAAGGTGTACACTAGTCCTATCAGATTAGGGCCTCAACCATATGACCTCATTTAACTCTAATCACCTCCTTTAAAACCTTATCTCCTAATACAGTGACATTGGGAGTTAACGCTTCAACATATGAATTGTGAGGGAACAAAATTTAGTTCATTCCAGTCTCAGGAGTGGAATCTAATGAAAACCTTGTAGGAAATCCTGAGGGATGCTGCAAATCTACCTCCTCTCTCTGACTCTCTCTGTATTGAAGTGTGTTATCCATACAAAGAAGTATACACGTCACATGGAGCAGTTCACAGCATCTTTGCAAACTGAACCTCCAGGCCACCAGCACCAGATAAAGAACTAGAATTTGACCAGCCCCCCAGAGACCCCCGGTCCCTTTTCCGTTGTTAGCCCTTTCCTCCAGTCTGCGTTCTCCTAACTTCTAACAGCATTGATTGTTTTTGCCTGCTATGAATCTGGTGTGTGCCTTCTGAGGGTCTCATACCTGGGTTCAGTCAGATGTCCACTCAAGTAGAGTGACAAACTGTTACCTGGGACTGAGGGGATAACAGGGACACAGGACTTTCAGTTTTAAAACTGGGACAGTCCTGGGCAAGTGGGACTTGTTACTCACTGGAGGCTTAAGCCACTTGACTGTGTGTTCAAGTGTGAAGAAAAGAATGCCTAAAGTCAGGAGTGAACTCTCAGAAGTATGCGGTGAGCAAGTGTGTTTTTCTACCATGTCCTACTTGTTCTACCATCCGTCTCAGCTCACTGAGAATGTGCTATCGCTTTGATATTTGCCTGGTATGGGTGAATGAATTTCCGGGAAAGCACATGTATGAGCTAATGTGTGTGTCTTAGAGGCTGGACCTGACCTCCAGTCTGGTCCCTGAACTTGAACTTGGCCTGGGAGCCACAGGGAGCTCCTACCTCAGAGCCCAGCAGCCCTGCCCCACCATGCCTGCCCCTCCCAGGATATTCCAGGGACGGGATTCAGGAGCTGGAGCTCCTCTCCTTGCCTCCGAAATTTTCTATCCTTGGGAAAAATGGTTTCTGCTGATGAAGTGTGCTATGGGCTTCAGACTCTCATTAGGAACATTACTGTATTGTTTTGAAGACACCTTTCTTCTTTTTTCTGAAAACAGGAAGCAAATTTAGAGTCCGTGTAGTCTAGGAGAAGAATAAGGAATGTAATGAAATGGCATAAATGGTGTAAAGTAGTTTCCAAATGAGGAAGATTTGAAACAACATTTAAAAGAGAGGTAACTAGTCACAGAAAGCGAAAACTAAAGCAAGATTTTTTTTCCCCTGATGGAATCTGTCACAACTAAATTGTTTTTCGAGCTTTTATCACTGCATCATAAGGAAGTGATTCGATGTGTTTTAAACTATATTCTGAGAGAGTGTTTGGAGTATGTTAAAATAACACATTATGCTATGTGTGAATATTTGGGGAGATACACTGGGGTGCGGGTGCCTTCTGGAGATAGCGCAGCCCTTCCTCAGAGCTGCCAGTAAGTGGTTAGAGAGGCTCTGGGTTGGGAGAGTTTAGACATGCAGACTGAGAGAAAACACTGCTTTAAAAAAGTGGGCCGCAATTTGAAATTCAAGGTGGGCACTGCAGGGCTGACGAAGGCACTCCTTTGCAGTCATGCTGCTTTTCATAAGGTCTAGTCTACTAGCATGTTCCTGATTTTCCTAAGAAACCCAAGGAGGCCAGGCTAATCCCAGAGGAAGGAGGCAGTCAGTTGTCCATTCAACTCAGCACTGGGAAGTTCAGAAACTAAAGCTGGAAAAAGGAAATGCCCTGTTTCTGGAAAATTTCACCTAGCTACTGTTAAAAGGAAAATCACAGGCCCCAAATGGAGTCACTTATGCTAAGCCATGCCGCCACACCTGGGGCTTTATACCTAACCCAACAGCCATTACAGCCTCTCTCAGGAACGGAGTTTTCTGGTCAACCCCAATGAGGTAATCTGTCGCATGGGCACTCTCCATGCCCCAAAGGAAGATGAGGTAATCTACCACATAGACCTCTTCCGTCCCTCATAGGTAGGTCACCTAAGCCTGAAATCATCTTTTTTGTTTATGACTTCTTTGTCATGCCTTTCAAAACCTTTCCTTTTCTGTAGTCCTTTGCTGCCTGATTCATGAATTGTTCAATAAAGCCAGTTAGAGCTTTACCATTTACGGGATTGGATTTTGTTTAACACCACAGAGTTAGGTGAATCCAGGCGCCTGGTTGTCTTCTCATAAGCCCCGCGCACCTAACCTGGGGGGATGGGAGAGCGAAGCCTCCCCCCTCCTCCCTCTTCCTTCCTCCCTCCTTCCTTCCTCCTCCGTCCTTCCTCCCTCCCTCACTTACTGTTTAGCACAAATTCGTGTGCCTGAAGCACAGTGGGAAACGTCAGAGTTTGGAGCGGAGAAGGTTTACTGCAGGGTCATGCAGGGAGATGTGTGGCTCATGCCCCCCCAAAACCGTGAACTCCCGGGTTTCAGCAAAGCAGTTTTAAAGGCCAGGTGAGGGAAGGGGGTGGCAGGGTATGTGATCAGCTCGTGCACAATTCTCTGATTGGCTGTTGGTGAGGTAACAGGCGTTAACATTATCAGACCTTAGGCACCAGTAGGTCTGGGGGCTACATGCTCATGGTCATCAAGTAGTTAACATCTTTCATTTGGTGGGGGATTTTCACATCTGGAAATGTGCCTCAGATACTGTTATCTAGGAACTTCAGAGAGGAGCTAAAGCAAAGGATGGGGGGAAAGGTCTGCCCTGGGAACTCCCCATAGTGTCCTGCTCAGTTACAGTGGAACAACTACCAGGTGTTGGACAAAAGGTATATCAATGTGGTGAATTTTATGTGTCACCTTTATTAGGCTATGGTGCCCAGTCCACGCATCCCTGTAAAGGTATTTTGTAGATGAGATCCGCATTTAAATCAGTAGATTTGTGTAAAGCAGATTACTTTATATTAATATAATGTGGGTGGGGCTCTTCCACTCAGCTGAAGACTTTAAGAGCAAAGACTGACCTCCAGGGGCAAGAGGGGATTCTGACTCTGGTTGCAACATCAGCATCAGCTATTCTGTCATCCTTGGAACCCACCCTGCGGACTTCAGACTTGCCAGCCTCCACAATCATGCGTGCCATTTGCTTAAAATAAACCTCTCTTTATACACACACATTCAACTTGTTCTGTTTCTTTGGGAAACCCTAATAAAATGAGTAAGTTTAATTCCATTAAAAAGCATCTGTTGACAACATCAGGCTCATCGGGAATGATCCCTGGTCTCTGTGCCTCCTCTCAGCCAGGGAGGACAGGCATGTGACAAGGCCATTGCAGACCAATGTGATGGGGGCACGGCAGTGACAACATTGACTTGATGAGAGAAGGCTTTTTAGAAAATGTGATGATTGACGCTGGGTCCTCATATAACAACACTCAATCATGATCCATACCTGTAGGTGACAGAGTGAATGAGGACTGATGGGACACAGGGGACCGGGAGGTGAACCTGGACATGAGGGGGTCTGAGTCGGTCAGGACTGACTGAAGGTGGGGTCATAGATGTGCTGGTCAACAAAGGACGAGCCCTGGAAATGAACATCATTCCCAAGGTGAAGGACAGGATGAAAAGGCGTAGGATGGCTCTGGCAAGTCAATAGCTGTGGAGAAAGGAGAAGGTTCTGCAGGGGACTCGGGAATGGAGCTGACAGTGGACTGATGCTAAGGCTCGGGTCCTAGAAGTGAGAACCAGAGTGATGGAGGATGGGGGCCACAGGTCAGGGGTGGTCACGGGCCCTGCAAAGTGAGGCACCCGTTCTGGAGCCCAGGCTGGGGCCTTTCGTTCTAGTTTAGCTTTTTATCTATTATCCTTTGAGTACAGTGCTCTCTTCCCTAAATTCTTAAGAAAACTGTGGCTCTTCTAGTATTAACTATTATACAAAGTGGGCATGGAATCCATTCAAGTGGATTTAAGCAAAAAGAAAATCATTCTTAAGCAAAAAGAGTATCTATTGGCTTAAAGAAATTCCTGGAGGAACCAAGGGGAACCAGAAGATGCTTAGGACTTTTATAATGGGATTCCCATGCCAGAATCAATCCTCTGTGATTCTAGAACCTCCACCAGACCTGTCTCAGGAGATGTGTTTCCCTGCGCTACTTCTCACCACTCCCTTCTCCCATCTGCTTGGCTGAACTCAGGGTCCTGGTGGCAAGGGAGACTGGGAAATGCAGTCTTAGCTTTCCAGTCACTGCAGTGCAGGAAAGCCTGCTGGAAGGAGGCTGGCTTTGAGTGTCTCACCGCCCACCCTTCAGCCACCCAGCCTTACCACACCTGTGAGGTGCTCCCACTTTCACTCTTGCTGGTGCAACAACCCCTCATCCAATAGAAAACTCAAGTCACCCAGTGAAGGGAGGGAACAATCATCTATCACTGGTCCCACCTCCCTTCTCCAATTTGTTAATCATCCTCAGGGACAACATGCAAACGTTAACAACTGGCTTGGCAATGGCACCAATCAGAAAAGCCAGACAGCTGGAGAGGAGCCGCTCCAAGCCCCTCCTCCATTGGCTGGATTATGGGGTCTCTGTGGAGGGTGGGGGTGACTCAGGTGACAGGGAAGGAACTCGGAGCTCTAGAGAGTGGTACAGAAGTGTTCCCATGTGTTGGGCTGCACCCTGCAGGCCTACAAGACTTGTGCTTGCACAGCTTCAAGACCAAAGAAAGAACCCTGAGTCAGAAACATAGACATCAATGGTTTAAAGGATGGGAGAGCTTACATGTCCGAAACAAGTTCCTGGAGTGACACCCCACCATGTGCAGTGGACAGTGGGCAGTACATGGTGGCAGTCTTCGCTCCCGGGGGAAGAGGAGATTACCAGTTATAGGGGAATTGATGTCAGGTGGGCTCATTAGTTACCAGGGAAACCAGCAGAGGGGCATGCCCCTCACCACCCTTTGATAAGAGCAATCACTAGCTGGAGCCTGGGGCAAGTAGGCAGGAAGGTCAGTCGTGAGTAGGGTGTAGGTGAAGCAGGCACTTGTTGGGCAGGGAATGTACAGAGAGCAAGAGAAGAGTCAACCTGAGTGGCCTGACTATACCCTATGTTTAGTAACCACCATGTCGTACTCGTGCCTGCTGGCCGAGAGCCCTGCTCTGTCCTCCAGAGTGCCTTGTGCACGACTGCTCAGCCTGCCAAAGGGGTCAAAGGTGTAGGAGGTCAAAGGTGATAACAACTTTTAAAATCTGTTGTGTTGTGAGGACTTCAAATAATACACAAAAGTAGAGACAACAGTATTGTAAGCCCCACGTATCCATTGCTAGCTTCAACAGATATTAACATTCTACTGTTTTAACATTTCTCTTGTATTTTTTTTTAAACTGGAATATTTTAAAGCAGATCCCAGAAAACATCATTTTACATGTGGATACTTCAGTTTATGTATCTAATGGTAATTTAAGTAATGTTTTGCCCCTGGGAAAATGCTCTCCTGAAGCTGTCTTCTGCAACTGGGCCCTGAATCCTGACCCTACAGGCTCTGTTGCCTCTTGGAGACAAGGAAACCACTTGAGCTGGTATACATTCAGGGTATTAGACTGTAGGCAGAATTCTGAGGGAGGCACAGAGGGCCAAGGCCTGCTGCCACACAGCAAGGAAAGTGCAGCTGGAGAATCACACAAAGGGGCCATAGGCCCTGCCCTGGGGCCCACGGTTCCAGAGAGCAGACCTGAACTGCCTGCTCTGACCTTCCTGGACATGCACACTTCACCTTGTTCACACCCACACTCTGGACTGGGGAGGGCATGACGCAAGGAGGTGGGAAGAGCTGTTAGGAGCCACATGGGCTCCTTCTAACTGTCTTGGAGTCAGCCGAGGCCACCACCCTTGTCCCTGGTTCTGTTTTATCTCTACACCCCACACACAAGCGCTGCAAACGCCTGCTCAACAGAGTCCTGTCTTAGCAAAAGAGGCACCTTACAGTTATACTTGCAAAGTAGATTAATACTGTGTCATATGTGCATACCCAGTGTCCTTGACCAGCACTCCCTGCAGACTGTTTCAAAGAGGAATTCTAGAAAAACTAAACAGAAGAATCTTAATAGAAACAAAGCTTCCTGCCAAATACAGCAGAAGTATGTGCCATTAAAGCACAGAAAACTTTGTTCCTAATTCCAAGCCACCTTCTTCATCTCCACTGATTATAAGTTCTCATTTTCTTTACAACATAAATTGTAATAGTCCATAGACCTAGTGATTTAGTTATCATCAGAGAATTGTTTCTATAAATTTGTACAATTTTGCCCGTTTTTGTGTCTAGATGCTCCAGGATTTATTTATTCTGGGAAAAGTCTCTTGATACAATCATATTGAAGTACAATTTTTTTAAAATAAATTTATTTATTTTTGGCTGTGTTGGGTCTTCATTGCTGCACGTGGGCTTTCTCTAGTTGTGGCAAGAGTGCATTCTTTGTTGTGATGTGTGGGCTTCTCATTTCAGTGGCTTCTCTTGTTGTGGAGCATGAGCTCTAGGTGTGCGGGCTTCAGTAGTTGTAGCTCGCAGGCTCTAGAGCGCAGGCTCAGTAGTTGTTGTGCACGGGCTTAGTTGCTCTGCGGCATGTGGGATCTTCCTGGACCAGGGATCGAACCCATGTGCCCTGCATTGGCAGGCGGATTCTTAACCACTGCGCCACCAGGGAAGTCCTGAAGTACAATTTTGATGTCACGAATTTTGTGTTCTCACTGTGGTGGACATACCTGCAGACCTTCCTCCTGGAAATGGAACTGAGTTCATTCCAGGTAACACTGGGCAGGGGGTGTCAATCACATGCCCCATTTTTCCCACCTCAGGTGCAACCTGAGGCCGGGGCTCTACTAGTTGAGTTCTTTTTAGGAAATGAAATGGCTATTTGGAGAGACAGGGTTTTGCTTTTTCTTTTCTCAAAAGCTGGTGCCATAGTATCGTCTTCTATGTGCGTAAGGCAGCCAGCCCTTGCCTGGTAACAAAGGTACCAACCAGTTCCATCGCCACAAGGATCCCTAGTGTTGTCATGTCACACGCCTCCCCTGTCTGCCTCTCTCACCTCTCCATCCTTAATGCGTGGCAACTGCTAATCTGTCCTTCACTTCTGTAAGTTTGCCATTTCAAGAATGTTATGTAAATGGTATCATGTGGTATGTAACCTTTTAGGACTGGCTTTTTCATTTAGCACAATTCTCTAGAGATTCATCCAAGTTGTTGCTTGCATTAGTAGTTCATTTTTTAAAAGTTACTGAGTAGATTCTATGGTAAATCACACACGCAACAGTTTAAGAACACCCAGGATCTTTCCAATTTTGGCTATTACTAATGACACTGCTATAAATATTAGTATGCAGGTTTTGATGTGAACACAAGTTTTCCTTTGTCTGAGATAAATGCCCAAGAGTACAAAATTATGGGTCATATGGTAATTGCATGCTTAATTTTTAAAGAAATTACCCAACCATTTACCAGTGTGGCTGTACCATTTTATATTCTCACCAGCAATGTATGAGTGACTCAGTTTCTCTGCATCTTTGCCAGCATTTAGTGTGGTCACTAATTTTTATTTTGATAAATGTGTAGCAATATCTCATTATGGTTTTAATTTATATTTTCCTATTGAATAATAAAATTGAACATCTTTTCACGTCCTTATCTGCCATCTGTGCGTCCTCTTCTGTGAAATATCTGTTCATGTCTTTTGCCCATTTTTTCTTTTTTTAAAATTAATTAATTTACTTGGCTGCATCAGGTCTTAGTTGTTGTGCGTAGGCTCTTCATTGCAGTGCTCGGGCTTCTCTCTAGTTGTGGTGCGCAGGCTCTAGAACACATGGCCTCTGTATTTGCAGTGAGAGGGCTAGTTGCCCCAAGGCATGTGGAATCTTAGTTCCCCACCCAGAGGTCGAACCTTTGTATCCTGCATTGGAAGGCAGATTCTTAACCACTGGACCACCAGGGAAGTCCCTTTTGCCCACTCTCTCTTTTTTTTTTAAATTAATTAAATTAATTAATTTATTTTTGGCTGCATTGGGTCTTCGTTGCTGCACGTGGGCTTTCTCTAGGTGTGGTGAGAGGGGGCTACTCTTCCTTGTGGTATGCGGGCTTCTCACTGCGGTGGCTTCTCTTGTTGTGAATCACGGGCTCTAGGCATGTGGGCTTCAGTAGTTGTGGCACATGGGCTCAGTAGTTGTGACTTGTGGGCTCTAGAGCACAGGCTCAGTAGTTGTGGCACATGGGCTTAGTTACTCCCAGGCATGTGGGATCTTCCTGGACCAGGGCTCGAATCTGTGTCCCCTGCATTGGCAGGCAGATTCTTAACAACTGTGCCACCAGGGAAGCCCCCCTTTTGCCCACTTTCTAATTGAAAATGTTTTTAATTGTTGAGTTGTGAGTTGAGTTATATATTCTAGATACTAGTCCTTGGTCGGACATGTGGTTTGCAAGTATTTTCTCCTAGTCTGTAGCTCATTTTTTCATCCTTTTAAAGGGCATTTAACAGATCAAAACATTTTAATTTAGATGAGGTCCAATTTGTCAATGTTTCCTTTTGTGAATTTCACATTTGTTGTCAAGTCTATGAACTCTTTGCCTAGTCCTAGATCCCAAAGATTTTTTCCTATAAGTTTTATATTTTTATGTTTTACATCTAAGTTCATGATCCGTTTGACCCCATTTAACTTAATCACCTCTTTAAAGTCCCTGTCTCCAAATACAGTCACATTCTAAGGTACTGGGGGTTAGGGCTTCAACATATAAATTTTGGAGGACACAACTCAGCCCATCAGAATTTTTTCGTTCTCAAGATTGCTTTGGCTATTCAGGGTCTTTTGTGTTTCCATACAAATTGTGAAATTTTTTGTTCTAGTTCTGTGACTGCAGCTTTATTCTTGTTTTTCAGAACTGTTTTGGTTATTCTAGGGCCTTTCCATTTCCATAAACATTTTAGAATAAGCATGGCTACGTATACCAAAAAAAAAAAAAAAGTGCAGGGATTTGGATAGAATTGCATTAAATCTATAGATCGATTTAGGGACAATTGACGCCTTTACCATTTTGAGTCTTCTAGCCTATGAATATGGCATGCCCTCCATTTATTTAGGTCTTCTTTGCTTTTTAAAGATAGTTTTGAATTCTGTTTCAGTCCCTTGCAACAGAAGAACTCCTGACTAATATAGTCTCTTTGGTTGTAAGAAGCTTAGCCATTCGAGTAGCTTACAAATATGCATATGTCTATGAATGCATGCATGCTCTATTTTGTTAGTTAAATTTATTAGGCAAAGGAAAATATAATGTTTTAAAACTTTTTAAAATATGGAATGTTTACCCTATTTAGCAAATAAAATTGCATACTTTAAGGCTATTTCCTTGGCAATCTTCTTATAATCAAGTCAACAAAATTTTGGTTTACCAGATTTTCAAATCCTAGTAAAAGATCTTCAGAATGAAAATTCTTTTTGTTTTTTTTAATATTTATTTATGGCTGCACCTGGTATTAGTTCCAGCAGGCAGGATCTTTAGTTGCGGCATGCGGACTTCTTAGTTGTGGCATGCATGTGGGATCTAGTTCCCCGACCAGAGATCGAACCCAGGGCCCCTGCATTGGGAGCACGGTGTCTTATCCACTGGACCACCAGGGAAGTCCCCAGAATGAAAATTCTTACCAAGAAACAAAAGAGACACTTGCACATCACCGATGTCTTTCCTATGCAGGGATTTGTGTACCGTATTGACTTGTTTCCTCCATCTGAGATCAGAAGGATGTATGTGATGAAGTGGGACAGTGTTTGATCAGCACATCTGGGGACTTTAGGTTCTTCCCCAAAGCTATCTCTGCTCCTCTCATCCAGGACTGGCTCAATCTTCTCGAAGGTTTTTTTTTTTTTTTTTTTTTTTAATTCTCACACGTGTATAATCAGAGTGTGGTGAAGCAATGCAGTGTCCCTCATGCCTGTCATCCCTGTTTTCCTCTTCTGGAAATGTGATGTCTTTTTTCTGACACCAGACGTGGGGTGCTTCCTGACACCCATCAGTTCTCCAATTCTGACACCAGGTGGGTGTCCTACAATTCATTCATTCTGGTTCATTCTGACACCAACTCTCACCCTAGGTTGCCACCTGTGTTTCTGACCCACCAGCTATAAATAGAAGGTTCCCATGTCCTCTTCCTTAGGTCCGATAATTCACTAGAAAGACTCACAGACCTTATGCTTACTTTACTTACATTCCCTGATTTGCTGTAAAGGGGACAACTCAGAACAGCCACATGGAAGAGGTGCATAGGATAAGGTAAGTGGTGGGAGGTGCAAGCTCCCATGCCCACTCTGGACAAGCCACCTCCCAGCACATCAATGTGTTCATCAACCTGGAAGCGGTCTGAATCTCACTGTTCAAGAGTTTTTATAACTAAATCTCTAGCTCCCCTCCACATCTGGAAGTCTGGGAAAGTCTTCACCTTCTAATCTCCTGTTTGGTCTTTCTGGTGATCAGCCCCATCCTGAGACCCCAGCTTGAGTCACCTCATTAAAATAAACTCATTGGGGCTCCTTATGAATAATAATGGACACTCTTACCACTCAGGAGATTGTGAGGGTTTTAAGAGCTCTGCCAGGAACTGGGGACAAAGATCAAAGACATATGGAACTCTGGTTGGACTAGTTCTTTTAAAGTTTCTTTCTGAGTTTAAATTTCTTTGATAATTCTTTTCTTCTTCCCTCACTTCCAAATTCTGTTCTCCACTTCTTGTCTCTCTCTGCTTGTCTCCTCCTGCTAAGGTTGGTGGAAGGATGGAAGGATTAAGGAAAAATGAGGAATATAATAAGGGGGAGAAAAACAGATTGTAGACTTAAAAATTAACATGGGGTAGAATTCAACGCAGTATCTGAAGCATAGAATGTTCCTGGAAGAAACCTGGTAAGAGTTGGTGCCTCTGGGGAGGGAAGCTGCGGGATGGGACATGTAATTCATGATTAATTTTTAAAATCCTTATGTTGGGTTACCTATTATTAAAAATCTCTCTTTTCTGTCTCTGTCTCAGCAAAAGACGACTATAACCTCTAAATTAATACTGTTAAAAAACAAAATTCAACCGAGTAAATTTGAAAATCTAATTGGCTTTATTAGGCAATTCATGAATCAGGCAGCATCCCGTCTAGCAACTAGAAGGGTGCTCGGAGGGGTTGTAAAAAAATGGAAGGTTTTTATAGGAAGAAGCGTGGAGCAAGGGAGATATTAGCAAAATAAAAGAAAGGATTATTTTTATATCAGGACATTTTTTTGACAGACTTCCTCATTGGTGCTGACCAGAAAATTCCAAACTGGTTGATTAAGATTACATTTCTGGAAGAGGCTGAAACTGCAATTAGATCAGGTATTAAATCTAGTTTTGGTATCATGGGCTTTTAGCATGAGTGACACCATTTGGGGGCTATGGTTTTCTTTTCAGCAATGCAGAGGAAAAGGAATATGGAGAAAATATTATCAACTTAATAGAAAGTAAACATAAAACTAAATCAAATGAAAGAAATAAACAAATATATCTATAATCCAATAAATGAAAATGTATTAAACATATACAATACAAGAAAAAAAATTCATTTGGAATAAGAAAAAACAATTGAGTCCTATGACTTATAAGACAGACACCTAAGACATAATCAAGGAACGATGACAGTGATATATAACTTTTAAAAACAGTAACCAAAAGAAAGATGATATAGCAGTATAAATTTAAGATAAATTAGACTCTGAAGAAAAAAATATTTAAGGATTAAAAAGGGTCATTATTGATGATAAAGGAATAATTACCAGGAAGATATAACAATTTTAAAAGCACAAGACCTATGTTGACCTAAAACAATAGACTCTCAGTTGTTTCTCCAGCAAAAAATCGGTTTATTTGGTATCAGCAAAGAATTGCAATTTGGGGTCTGCAACCATGGCAAGCCATGTGCAAGGCTTCAAGCAACAAGAAGACTCTTTGAAAGAGGGGGAAAGGAAGTTGGGAGGGCCATAGTAAACCAAGAGTCCATTGGAGGAATTGAGAGTATACTGCTTTTCCATTGGCTGAATTAACAGTTTCTCATTGGCTGAGCTCTTACCAGGTAAGAAGAGAAAGTCTTTCTTCTGCCTCTCAGGCTCTGCTATAACCTGTGGGGTGTGAGAGCTCCCCCTTCTGGCCTCCTGACTCTACTGTAATTGAGGTTTCTCTTTATTAATTTTTATACCTAACAACTCTTTTTTTTTTTTTTTTTTTTTTTTTTTAAATTTTTTTTTTTTTTTTTTTATTTTTTTTTGTTGCGTCTTCCTTTTTTTCTTTTTTTCCTGCCCCTGCAGAGAAAAGCTCTTGACTTGGTAACCCTCCCAAACCAAGCTTAAGGAGAGATAAGTTCAACCCCTGGGGCCACC
>NW_020175675.1:894710-897387 GCF_003031525.2 Neophocaena asiaeorientalis asiaeorientalis | reverse complement strand
ATAAATTTATTTATTTTATTTTTTAATTTTTTTGGCTGCGTTGGTTCTTCGTTGCTGCACGCAGGTTTTCTCTAGTTGTGGTGAGCTGGGGCTACTCTTTGTTGTGGCGCGTAGGCTTCTCATTGCGGTGGCTTCTCTGGTTGCAGAGCACGGGCTCTAGGTGCATGGGCTTCAGTAGTTGTAGCGCACGGGCTCAGTTGCTCCGTGGCATGTGGGATCTTCCCAGGCCAGGGCTCTAACCCGTGTCCCCTGCACTGGCAGGGGGATTCTTAACCACTGCGCCACCAGGGAAGCCCCCTAACAACTCTTTTTCAACATATTATAAAGCAAAATTCTACAAGGATAGTGGCAGATTTTAACACATCTCTTCCAGAAATGAACAGATCAATCAGCCAAATATTTAGTAAAGATATGAAATATTTGAAGAACAAAATCAAAAGCTGGCAATAAAATAAAGCACATTCTTAGGACCCTGTGCCAAACAAATAATAATAACTGCTAACATTTGTGAAGTGCTTACCATGAGCCCAGCAGCATTCTATGTGCTTTACATGACTAACTCCTGCTAACTTAGGAAACTGACTCAGAGAGGAGCTGAGTAAATGACCCGGGATTACTCAGCCAGTAAGAGGCACAGCTGAATCTGAGCTTACCTGAACCAGATCCCGAGCTCTTCTCTGCTTGACCAGAGGTCAAGGGCCATATAGTCTGTATCACGACTACTTAACTCTGCAGTCATAGTGCTAAATAGTACCTAAATTAGGGGCAGGATGGTATTCCAATAGACCTTTATTTACAAGATACAGGCAGATGACTATACTTGGACTATAGGCTGTAGTTCACCAACTCCTATACTAAACTCTGTTGCGATTGCACCGTTTTTAGCTTATGTAGGAGAGTTATGAAAACTGAGAGCATGTGGGGCCACAGGGAAGGACAAGCATCAAAAGATCAACGTCAGGACCACCACATTCCCTGACCACGACCTGATGTTGTGCTACGTGTGGCCACTGGGAACATTCCTGTACAAACCTGTGTGGCATCAGTTTTCATTTCTCTCCTGTGAATACAGTTTTCATTTCTCTCCTGTGAATATCTAGGGGAGAAGTTGCTGGGTCACATGGTAGTTGCATGTTGAACTTAATCAAATGCCAAGCTGTTTTCAGAAGTGGCTGTCCCATTTTACATCCCACCAGCAGCAGCCTGTGAGAGTTCCAGTGTCTCCACCTTTTCACCAGCACTTGGTATGGTCAGTCTTCTTAATTTTAGATATTTGAATAGGTGTGTGTTGACATCTCATTGACGTTGTAATTTGCATTTCCCTCGTGATTAATAATGTTGAACATCTTATTATGTGCTGCTATGCCACTTTTATATTTTCATTGGTAAATTATCTGTTCTAATCTTTTACCCGTTTTGTATTGGGATGTTTGTTTCTAACTGACCAAATCAAATGATCACAACAAAATGGTTGTTGTTTTATACCACTAAGTTTTGGGGTATTTTGTTATATAGCAATAATAACTGGAAAGACTTCCCCAGTTAAAGGGTACATGGGAATAAATTAGGTTCCTATGAGCAAGAGTTTGTAAGCAGCTCTTTACAGGAAACTTCACTCAGCAGGAAGTCCCTTTTCCTGTCACTTTAGCAAAGCTATATTGCAACTAACTTTTAACCCAAGCACCCCAATGCTCTGCTCATCTCCAGCCCAAGCACACCTTTCAAATCTTTTAATCACACAATACCTTGCCTGGCTTGTCGGTTCTTTCCATAGATCAAAGAAGTAGAAATGAAGAGTAAGTAATTAACCGATGACCAGATCTCTTCCCTAGCTTCCCCTTCAGTAATCTCGGGAACAAACTATATGACTAAACTGTGTGAACAAGATAACACCTAGAGGAAGATCACAAGGCATCGACAACCCTGTACACAAGCCTGCACACATCCCAGTGATTAACTGAGATTACCTCTTAAGGCCAAGCAGAATCTTCGGAGGTGGTTTTTGGGGGATGCTGAGTTCACCATCTCCTCAGATAGCTGGCATTCTGATTGAAGGCCCCTTTCTCCTCTACCATTTAGGAGTATGTAATTGATTTTGTAAGGGCGAGCAGTGGGACCTGATTTAGTTGGTAACAAGTTCGGGAGTCAGGAGCACTTGACCACTGGGAGGCCAGTGGGACTTCTGCTAGGTGAGTCTGGAGGGGTGGACCATCAGAAGCCAGGGCCAGAGCAGGGATCGGCAGTCTGGGTGCTTCTCTGCTGAGAAAGTGCTTTTGAGAGAAAAGAGCTGGCATTTGTCAGCGGCCATCCCAGAGAGGGCAAAGCATTCTGTAATCGTTTCAGTCAGGTAAGGACTCTGTGCCCCCATTTCCTTTCTCCTGCTGAGCCCAGGGACCAGACACTGGTAAGCTCATCAGTGTAGGCGGAGGGGACGAGCAAGAAAGGGGAGGCAGAACTGGTTCTCCCTGCAGCCCAGCTCAGAGCCCAGTGCGGGGAGAGGTGACTCAGCTACCAAATGAGACTGTGTTGGTCACTTAAAATCACCTAAGATTTAAAAAAAAAATTTAACTTGGGCATATTTGGGACCTACCTGAGCAAGGGCCGAGGTTGATAAACATTCCCCGCTGAGCACATTTTTTTTTTTTTTTTCTGTACACGGGCCTCTCAGTGTTGTGGC
>NW_020175675.1:843572-894171 GCF_003031525.2 Neophocaena asiaeorientalis asiaeorientalis | reverse complement strand
TTTTTTTTTTTTGCCGTACACGGGCCTCTCACTGTTGTGGCCTCTCCCCTTGCGGAGCCCAGGCTCTGGACGCGCAGGCTCAGCGGCCATGGCTCATGGGCCCAGCCGCTCCGCAGCATGTGGGATCTTCCCGGACCGGGGCACGAACCGTGTCCCCTGCATCGGCAGGCGGACTCCCAACCACTATGCCACCAGGGAAGACCCTGAGCACATTTTTAAAGAGACAACAGGAAAGGAAAATAAAATTGCATTTGTGTTACATCCTACCAGTTGTACTTGTTGGGTGTGTTTTATAAACAGGAACAACTTACATTTTAAAAGGGTCTTTGGTATTCCACACACAAATGACAATTGAAAGGCATTGCCTATCTAGGGCTGGCTAAGTAATGCACAGCAGTGACTGGTTGGAAATAATTTCACTTTGACAATTCTCCACGAGTACTGTTTATATTCAGAGTATTTTTAGTTTCATGTGATAGTGCATATCTGTAGTGATGGGAAGTTGGATGCCATTTCCCATTCTGAGGAGGAGGAGGGTGGGGGACTGTCAACGGGTCCTTAGAGGGAAACTGGGGAAGATTCCCTCAGGGATAGACAGGTAACTTCAGGAGGCCTCTGAGGAAGTAGGAGAGAGGACAGGGTGAAATGGCCCAGGGAGAGGTGAGCTCCAGGGAAGATGGCATCTTCCCTAGGGACTCTGATCCCAAGACAGTGGGTCCAGGTGATCCTCAGTGGCAAAGCTCGAGCCATGGGGCATTAATATAGGTAGGCAAGGAGGTTTCAAGGGCCCAGAGCAAGAAGCAGCGTTCAAGGCTGGTAAGCAAAGCTTTCAGAGCTGCACTCGACAAACTCACCTGCTCGTTCTAAGACATGCCTTCTGAGAAAGCCTAATTCTGTCTTGTGAGAATTAAGTTGAATGAGGCCAATACAGGCAATGTTGGGTACCAGAAATCCAAGAAAGAAATTCAGGAGACAGTGGTGTTGGTGTTGTCAGTGCCACCCTCCTCTTCCTTCCCTCAAGGCTGCATACTGGCTTGTCCCTCTCCCCTGCCACCTCCACTGCCCACCCTTGGGATTCAAAATCCCAAAGGGAAAAATGATTTTTCTTACTATTTACCCACTTATATTTTGTGATTCAGTATTGCTATGTATTGCATTTCCTCAAGCATTGAATGTTTGTATATCAAGTAAAACAGAGTGTTTAAAATTAATGGAACTTATGGTACCAGGGGTTCCTATGGTTGTTGTAATAACATTGGAACATTTCAAATAATATCATTGAAAAATGAGCATGCGAAACTCGTGTTTCCGTGGACAGAAAACTCTAATGGAGGAATCTGCATTTTTAGACTCTTGCCTTGTGGGCAATATGCCCGGAGGAATCTAAGCTTGATGATAAAGACATGAGCTAGATTCCCCCAAACTTGGAGGGAGCAGCTTCCCACCTGGCATTCACTCTCTACTGAAGACTCCGCATTACCAGGTGAGGGTGCCCTCTCCATCTAGGTGCTGTCTCTAGGTATGAAGGAACTACTGAGATTTGGGGGACTTTATTTTTTTCTGTGGCCACGCTGCGGGATCTTAGTTCTCCGACCAGGGATTGAACCCATGCCCTCTGCAGTGGAAGCGCAGAGTCTCAACCACTAGACAGCCAGGGAAGTCCTTTGGGGGATTTTTATTTTATTTTATTTTAGATTTGTAGTATCTGCAACACAACAATTGAATGAATGAACCAACTATATTAGAGCTGTTAAAAACAAGAGGCATGAAGTAGAAAAACCAGTGTGGAAAATGGTGCCATCTTTCCTGGTAGGAACATTGAAGAATAGAAGCCCATTTATAACTGGAGAAGTGTATTCCCAGCCAGCACCCCAGGATTTTTCCGACTCTTTTGTATTTAAAAAAAAAAACAAGCAACCAAAGTGTCCATCAACAGATGAATGGATAAAGATGTAGTGTATATATATATACATTGTAATACTACTCAGCCATAAAAAGAATGAAATTTTTCCATTTGCAGCAACATGGATGGACTTGGAGTGAAATAAGTCAGACAGAGAAAGACAAAACTGTACCATAACACTTATATGTGGAATGTAAAAAATAAAACAATCTAGTGAATATAACAAAAATAAGCAGACTCACAGATATAGAGAACACATCAGTGGTTACCATTGGGGAGAGGGAAGGGAGAAGGGGCAAGATAGGGATTGGGGAGTAAGAGGTACAAACTGTTAGGTATAAAATACAAGGATATATTGTACAATGCAGGGAATATAGCCAACATTTTATAATAACTATAAATGGATATAACTTTTAAAACTATAAATGGAGTATAACCTTTAAAATTTGTGAATCATTATATTGTGTGCCTGTAACTTATATAATATTGTACAGCAAATATACTTCAATTAAAAAAAAAAAAAGAAAACAAAATCACACAAAATAAAGCACCCTGAGATGACTGGAGTTCACACAATCAAATCTGGCCACCTATTAGGCCACCAGAACTAGAATACCTGACAGCAAAGGCGGCTATATTGGTGACAATTACCATATTTCCAAAAAAAAAAAAAAGGCAGATTTTGAGTCCTACCTTGAGGTCCCTGGCTTGGCTCCTTGAAGCCCCAGTGGGGTTTGCTAAATGACCTTACTCTCTTTGGAGATGTGCTAACGAGATAACAGGACAGATTTCTCTGTGTCACAGTTCTTGCTATGTTGAGTCCATCACATTACTTTCCCGGGTGGGAACGATGAAACTGGTCGTCTGTGCCTTTCAGTTGACAGTATTCTCTAGTATTTCAAGGGCTTCTGTAACTAGCGCTGGAGTTTTGGGCTCTGGTGCGCTCGGTCCCCATGCCCTCCTAGCGCGTCCTGGGCGCGGCTGGAGCTGGCAGCCACTTACGCCCAGCCTCTGCGTGCCCCCGGGCGCAGGATCTGCCCTGGGGAGTTTTTGACAAGTAGTCCTCACCTCTCCGCAGGTTAAACCTGACTGGGGCGGCTTCATTTCCATAACAACCCAAATCAAAGATCGCCTGGAGAGGCGGATGTGTGTACAAGTGGCACACTTTCGCTATTAAAATGACAACGACCGGAAGCTGAATCGAATTCGTTTAAAAATAGAATGAGACTCTCTCAGAGAAATTAAAATTGATTTAATCCTTTACTAACGTGAACTTGGAAACGGTAAATGTTGAAGCATTTCATAGCCTGCCTTGCACAATGACATGAGCAGTGACATTTCAAGAATATAGTGGTGCAGTAATAATAATAAATAAAAAGCAGTCAAATCTCCCCTGTGAAATATGGCCTTAATTGGCTGCCATGGGGTGGTGTGTATGAGCAACCATTGGAAAAAACAGCATAACAGAGAAACTGGCTTTTTTTTCCCATTCCTTCCTTCTTCCAAAATGTAATTAGTATACTAAAATCAACGTACATTTACATGGGGTATAATGCTGCTAAGAGCAGGACAAAACGGTTTAAATTACTTGCAGGTAATTTAGTTATTTTACAGGCTCAGATTTTTATTTTTATGTTTCAAATGAGAAGGTTAGTGAAACCATACTCAACAACGGTTTAAACATATAAGACAAATTGTTGTTTTGTGAATTTTTAAAAAAAGTATGTGCAATGTGACAGTGTTAGAATATATTGCAGCAAATAACTCTTTGAGTTATTTGTAATTTGGAAAAGCATTTTCATCTTAATCCTTTAAATTCATTTAGTTTCTTGGTTTGGAAGGAGATAAATGATCTACTAAGTAATATAAATTCACATAATTCATAAAAAATTCAATCTGTGTAGGTAGAATCTGAAAACCATGTGACTTCTCTTGCCTAGTCCCTTCATCTATGTTTAGGATCAGTCTCTATTGAATGGGAATTTCCATTCTTTCCTCTTAATTTTTGTAACTTTTTTTTTTTTTTTGCTTATTCACAATGTGAGAGGATTTAAAAATTCTTCATATCACAGAAACATTTTAAATAAGATAATAGATCATTTTCTATGTGGATAAAAACATTTTTAATGTCTTTAAGTATAATATGGAAAAAATGTTAAGCTATAACTAATTTTCTCATACTACCCTGGTCTAGTCTCCCTCAAATGGTCCTGCTTCTTTGCAATCCCCCTTGTATGTGCAGAGACCTTTCTTACTCAGGGCATCCTTAAAAACAGAGGCAGAACACAGATTTTAAAAAAATTATTAGGAAATAAGTAAGAATTCTTGAAATCCAACACATGCCTTTCTGGGATTGCTTTCAATTTTAATTACAGTGCTTTTAAAAAATTATGCTACATTATGAAAATGTAGTGGTGTTTCAGGTCCTGCAGGAGCCTATGGCTCGGGTGTCCTGTCATCTGCAAAGAGCAGAACCTATCTATGAGCAAATCGTTTGTTCCTGCTCACCAAGAGGATGTTTCAGTGAGAGGTTAGGCAGGTCAAGAGAAATAATTTAAAGATTATCAGAATGACTAAGAAAATAAGACCACAAAAGTGATGATGTGTAAGAATCTGGTGTACAAGTTTCCAGAGACTCCAGCTTCCTCTTTGCCTTTTCTGTCCTTCTTCTAGTAACATTTCATGCAGGGATATATGTACCCTGTACCATTTAGCAATATGGAAGACTAATATTAAAAAATAATTTAGGAGAATATTCATATGATAGATGTAAACAAACACATTTCAAGTGCTTAACAATCTTCAGAGCACAACGAAGAATTCAATATTTGTCTGGAAACAATGAAGAGAAAACAGATTCCATATTGGGGACTCACACAGGCAAAGGACTTTTTTTCCCTTGAAATTTCATAGAGAGTAGCAAGTACTGATGTAGTAACTGAAGGGGCTTAAAGGAGCCACTAAGCACAGGAATTGAACATGGCTGGCAGGTAGAATGCACAGGCCCTGCAAAGGCTGTCTTCTGGAAAAGAAAGGCAAGAAGGCAGGTAACAGAGTTGTCCTCACCTCAGGATGTAATCTTTAGATTTCTCTGGACATAAAGTGACAAGGTACACAGGAGCCTAGATCTGCTGTAGGACAGAGCCACGATGTGATATTGGGTAGGTTGTTCACTGCACAGGGGCATCTGGCTGAAGAGGAAATGAGGACTGAAATTCAGCCAGTACCCTCTTTGCCAGGCCTTGGGCCCTGGACAGCCAGAGGGCTATTTTTTACAAGTGGCCCTGGCCCTGGTACTAATGCCTCTCTCCCTAATCACAGTCACGTGGAGTGAGGAATCAACCTAGGGTGCAAAACGTGAAAATGGGCAGACTCAAGGCTTGAGAGAGCAGGGGAACTCTGGGATAGAGAAGAGAACACAGCAGCACTCCTGGAAGGGTCCTGGCCCTGCCTCTAGGTAGTGGAGGTGTTGGCAATGGCCCGAGCCTCTGCCTTGGATGTCAGGCTACAGCCTCCTGCAGGAGCCAGCCTCCTGTCCACAGCTTTGTCCACAGCTGGCCGCCTACCTCTCACTCCTTATTCCATTATGTCCCCATCCCACCTAAAGAGATGCAGCAGAAATGTTCAAAATGAGAATTGAAGGATGGAGAGTCTATAGCCATGGCTGAAGTTGGTGGGCTGCTACCAGGGCCACAGACGAGCATTGCTTACCCTCCCCAAATTCTAAGTATAATTGTCTTCAGTATTTCCTCTGCATACGTTGAGCACCACATCAGATGGTGTTATAAGTTTTGCTTCAGCCACAAAATATAATTACAGAAACTCATGAGACAAATGATGATCTATTATATTATACATACCTCCATTTTTAGCTGTTTTGTTGCCTTATTTTTTTTTAATTTCTGAAGGTCTCAGCCTACTTCTATTGCCGTTTTCTGTTTGGAGAGCTTTCTCACCTATTTTCATTTTTTATTTTTTAATATTTATTTATTTATTTATTTGGCTCCACTGGGTCTTAGTTGCAGCACATGGGATCTTCGTTGACGCATACGGTATCTTCATTGCCAGGTGCGGGATCTCCACTGTGGTATGCAGGATCTTCAGTTGCGGCATGCGGGATCCTTTTAGTTGTGGCATGCGGGTTCCTAGTTGCAGCATGCGGGATCCAGCTCCCTGACCAGGGATTGAACCCAGGCCTCCTGCACTGGAAGTGCAGAGTCTTAACCACTGGGCCACCAGGGAAGTCCCTTTCACCTATTTTTAAAGGATTACTCCGCTAACAACAAACTATCTGTTTTCCTTAATCTGAGAAATGTCTTTATTTTCCATTCCTTCCTGAAGATAGTTTTTCCAGATAGTGGATTCAAAATTGACAGTTTTCTTTCAAAATTTGAAAATGTCACCTCCTTCTGGCCTCCATTGTCTTATGTGAGAAATCTGCCATCATTTACATTGGTCTTTCTCTGTAGAGAATGTGTTGTTTCTCTCTGGCTATTTTTAAGAAATTTTCCTTTGTCCTTAGTTTTTAGAAGTGTAATTAGGAAGTTTTGGTGTGGATTTATTTGGATTTATCCAATGTAAGTTTTCCTCAGCTTCTTGAATTTGTAGGCACAGGTTTTCCACACTGTCCGAAAGCAGAGTGCTCCTATGAAACCTTTTGTAAGACAAAATGGTGTAAAGCGAGGAAGCAATTACTTTAGGATGCATATTGCTAGCAGATGCACATAATAAACTGAGATAAAGCACAGTTCAAAGCTATGGCAGCATGATGCTGAGATGCTGAGTGCAGTTTCTAGGGAAGGAGCTTGGCGGAGCCACTCTCACTGCTTGGGGTCCTTGGTGACTCTGTAATGGCTGCTGCAAAACAAATGCTGAACACTATTTTCACCTTTTGCTTTTTTTGGTGAAAGCAAAAATCTTCTTTGAATTTCTTTCCATAGGCAAAAACAACTACCAATGGAGGTCTTTTGTAAAAGTGAAGTGGCATAAATCAAACTTTTGAAAAGTGGGGGACACCTATATATGTCTTGCCAAATTTGAGAAATTGTCAGCCATTATTTCTTTGACTACTTTCTCAGTCGCACACCCCTTCCTTCTGCTTCTGACACTCTAATAATATGAATACTAGATCTTTTGTTGCTGCCCCACAGATCCTAGAGGCTCTGTTCATGTTTTTCTATTTTATCTTGTTCAAGATAAAATATCTTGATTATCTTGAGTAAAATCTATTGATTTGTCCTCATGTTCGTTGATTCTATCCTATCATCTCCACTCTACTACTGAGTCTACCCAGTGAGTTTTAAAAATTTCAGTTATTATATTTTTCATTTGATTCTTTTTAGAATAATTTTTATTTCTTTGCTGAGGTTTTCCATTTTAAAAAATTGTTTCAAGATAAATTGTAATTGTAAATACTGGCTCTTGGTGTGATGAATTATTTTCGATTGTACGAGAACATTTTGGTATTATGTTAGGAGAGTCTTCATCCTTTCTAAGACTTTATTCTATCAGGGAGTTTCCCGGTTTAGGTTTAGGGAATAGGTTCTTGCGTAGTTTTGTGGCTGCAATTGCAGTGGCAGTTTCCAGTTTCGTTTTCAGGGCCCTTTCAATGTTATTCTGGTCTGCCTCATTCTCACGGTGCTCACATATGCCTCTGCCATTGCCTGCAGGGAAAAGAGGCTCTCCCATGGGCTCCTGGTGTAGCCAGGCCACTTTCCGGGGTCAGGGGCAGACTCTGCTGGGCCTGGTTTGCCTTGTGCCACTGGGTGGAGGGCCAAGGGATTACGGGTCCCACTGCTGCTGGCCCTGCAGTTGGAATGGCCCAACTGCCTGTGCCTACTTGTGGAACAGGGTCTGGGTCACCTGCTGGGGCTTTCGGGCTGCTACTCATATGGATCAGACAGCAGATGCCACAAGGTTCCCTGATGGCGGTCAGCACTAGGTCTCTGTTGGGCTTCTCCTTTCCTGGTCCTTCGGTCAGAGGGAGTGGACTTTGTTTTGTCTTGGTCTATGACTGTTGGTCCAACTTACAGGCTCTCAAGCTCCAGTCTGAGATATGTAGGGGATAAAAAGGAAGCCCATGGAACCCCTGTGTTGTCGTCCCTCAAGTTCTGCAGTCCATAATCAGTGGCCTCCTTTATTCCAGCTTTCAGAGTCCTTTTATCATTAACTGTTAAATTATTTCCAGAATTCTCAGTTGTATTTAGAGAGGAGGAACAGGGAAAAATGAGCCTTTGTCACCTTGTTCCAAAACCAGAAGGCTGCAATTGCCATTTTAAAAATCTGGATTATTAATTTCAATAATATGTGTCCGGGCTTCCCTGGTGGCGCAGTGGTTGAGAGTCTGCAGGGGACACGGGTTCGTGCCTCGGTCCGGGAAGATCCCACATGCCGCGGAGCGGCTGGGCCCGTGAGCCATGGCTGCTGAGCCTGCGCATCTGGAGCCTGTGCTCCACAACAGGAGAGGCCACAACAGTGAGAAGCCCGCATACTGCAAAAAATAAATAAATAAATAAATAAAATAAAATAACAATAATAATATAGGTCCCATGTTTTTCCATTTAATGAATGGGAATTTTTCCAAGCAAAACAACTTTAAAAAATAGATTTCTCTGAATGGCCTCCAGACCTGACTGCTAGGCTCAAGGTAAGTCAGAGAGCCAGCTAGGTGTGATGACCAGATCCCCTAGGAAGTCCCTTTGGATGGGACACATGGCTCTGGTTCTGGAAGCTGGTTCTCCCCTATTTTCTGACACCGATGAAAAATAGCAGAAAGCCTTTCTCTCCTTTCAAGAAAAAGAGGCAGCTAGTGCATAGACACATGCTTCCCACTTGTAGCTGTTTTATTTTTTAACTGTTTCCTTCTATTATTAGCAGTTTTTGACTTTCATAGTAACAGCCTTTGTATAGAGATGTCAGATTTCAGTAACTTTTATTTGTTAAAAAGGCAGGGAACTAGATTAATTGGACTCAGACCCTGGGAGAAGGTCTGGGCCAGTTCAGCCAGGCAAGATACCTCAAAGGGGATTCACTGGATTGACAGAGGGAAAAATATTCCATAAATTAGCTCAGTCAGGGTTATCAGCAGATTGAGAAAAATGCCTACAGGTCAGCAGGGTTTGGAAAGAAGCAGAGGAAAATGCAAGCAAGGAGGATTCAGGGTCAATTTTCATGACCAAGGGAGCGATGAGAGCCAGAGCCAGGGGTGGGCTGAGCTGAGCAGGCATCTGCTATGTTTCCCTGGCTACAGACCCCTTCTTCATGCTAAGGGTCTTAGAATTTGAAAAGCAACCAAACAGATGAAGTAAATGGTAACAGAGAAGACTGTGTCTAGTTTTGAGCCCTTGAGAGAAGGGCTGGGAGGCAGCATTTCACGAAGGCAATGATGCGGGAAGACTTGGGGAGATGGGACAGGACAGGGAGGCTGGGGGCCTATGGGGCACACACCTGTACTCTCCTCTGGTGTTGGGTTCTTGGTGTAGACCAACTAGGGGTTTGGGAAGCGACCTTGCCTTGCTTGTCTCATGCTGTGTCAACAGAAGCAGAGGGTGGGGTGCAGGGCTGGGGAGTCAGACCACACTTTGTGTGCGTGTCCCCTTGAGCCACCTGGCACAGTGGGGACCGCCTTTCTCATTTACCGACACAGAATCAGTCAGGGAAGCTCACCTGCACATGACCACCCAGCTGGCCAGCGACAGGAGAAGAATTCCTCTGGACCTGTGCACCTGCCCGCCCTCTGGACAGTAGTGACCCAGGGAAGAAAGAAATAACACACCTAAACCCTTGGTGCTTCTGTGTTCTGTTCTGTAAGGGAGGCCCTTTGGTCTTATGCTTTGAGCACATGGATTCAACAGGCAGAGAATTGCAGGCTGGGTGGTTTAGGGAGTCTCAGGCTGGTGGGTTAAAAGTGAGAAAGAGGGGGGAGACAGCTAGAGGCAGACTCCCCAATGGTGTAAGGTAAAGGCTACCCGTGAGGGGAGGATTAGAAACAGTAATAATGTGTGCATATGCATTATAAATGACTGTGACACCAGAGAATGTTTAAAGTATGCTCTCTCTACTGTTACAGAAGATAGTTTATTCTTTAATACATTTTAGAAAGATTTGTCTTCAAAGATAACGAATGGAGGGACTTCCCTGGTGGAGCAGTGGTTAAGAATCTGCCTGCCAATTCAGGGGACATGGGTTCGAGCCCTGGTCTGGGAAGATCCCACATGCCACGGAGTAACTAAGCTTGTGTGCCACAACTACTGAAGCCCACGCTCCTATAGCCCGTGGTCCGCCACAAGAGAAGCCACCTCAGTAAGAAGCCTGTGCACCGCAACGAAGAGTAGCCTCCGCTCACCGCAACTAAAGCCCACAGGCAGCAGCAAAGACCAAATGCAGCCAAAATTAATTAATAAACAAATAAATTTATTAAGAAAAATAGGATAAAGGATGGAGTATATGAACCCATTATTCATTCTCCCATTATGTGGTCTTTTTTTTGGTAAATGAAAAAATATTCCATTTTTTCTGCTGAAAATATGATGAATCAATGACGAACTTATTCCAGTATGTTCCCAGGAACCTACCAAGAATGCCCAGTTAGTGTGAGAAAATGGGCTCTACTCACCAAGGAGACTATCCTAGAGAGGGCTGGAAGAGTGAAACACCCACTGTCACTTTTTGAGGGGAAAATTCCTCTTTGCCATTCTATAATCAACCTGCTTCAACCATGTAGTTTGTGTGGCACTGGCCCAACCATGAGCAATTAGAGTGCCCACCTTCCAAGCCACATTGGCTTGGGGTCCGGCCATCACTCATACCAGACTAATCATCATCTTCTCTGGGCATTTAGCTGGGAAAACCCCTCACTCTCTCTGGAGGGAGATGACTGAAAGGACCCCATGAGTCAGGAGAAAAAGAGGGGAGCATCTTGCTTCCACAAGGAGAGGGCCTGCCTGTGAATAAGGCCAAGAAAGGCAGGCAGAGAGAGAGAGAAAGAGAGAGAGAGAAGACAGTGATGATATCATTTGAACACCTGGATCCAGACTTGTCTGATCCTAGAAACACCCGACATGCTTGATTTTCCGGTCATACAAGCCAACACATTCCTCGTTTTAAAAAAAAGTTTATTTGAATTGGGTTTCTCACTTGTAACTGAGTGATCCCTGATGAATCCTTTAGTGTAAAATACAGCCATTGTGCCAGAGTGTGCTGGGCTTCTCAGCTAGGTTGCTCTTAAACTGATTCAGTTAGCACAGTAAACACACAATAAACCTATCTGGAAGGTTATATACTACCCTTAATAGCAGTTTGGCTAGCTAAACTGGGGTCATGATAGCTCTGATCACTAGCCAGCTGCAAAAAGGTCACTGCCTAAGTAGGGGGTTCTATTGACTGAATTATGTCTCCCAAATTCAAATATTGAAGCCCTAAACCCCCATGTGATGGTATTTGGAGAATGCCTTTGAGAGGAAATTAGGTCATGAGCGTAGGGCCCCCATGAAGGGATTAGTGCCCTTATGAGAAGAGACCAGAAAGTTTCCTCTCTTTCTCCTCTCTGCTGTGTGAGGACACAGTAAGACAGTGGCTGTCTGCAAGCCAGGAAGAGAGTTCTCACCAGAACTGACTATGCTGGTGCCCTGATCTCGGACTTCCAGCCCCCAGAAGTGTGGGGAATAAGTGTCTGTTGTGTAAGCACCCCGTCTGTGGTGTTGTGTTATAGCAGTCCGAGCTATTGAGACAGGGGCTTAGTGGAGCCCCACAAATGGGAACTGGCTTCTTGAACTCCCAATGTACCAAATCCTCCTCTGGGAAGTTCAGCTACCACACCTTAGAGAGGAGGCTTTCCTCAGATGGAATTCTACTGCAGTGCAGTGGTGTGAGCTGTTACTTCATAAGCTTTTCCTACTGACCACCCCTTTCACTCAGTTACCCTTGTGTTTTGGTTCTTGAGGAGAGAGGGCAAAGAAAGCAGGAGTCAGCACCATGGAGTGGTAACTGGAACACTGTGGAGGGAGGCATGGATGGGGAAGGGAGGCATCTGTGACTTCCTCCAACTGATGACCCTGATAAGAGAGATGTGGAACAGCCCATGCCGGAGACTTCTCCCTTCAACCCTGCCTTCTGGAAGCTCTACCTTTCCACCTGGAGGAGCTCACCAACAGCACTTGTGTTGATGGTCATTTTGGTCACAAAGTATATGAGAATGGTCAACGCCTAGCATTTTCTTTGACTGTCCTCGTATGTTTTCATGAAGACATCTCCCCATTAGTGCTATACAAACTGTCTACTGGATTTGCTTGGAATACAGCAGAGGTTGGCAAACTTTTTCTTTGAAGGGCCAGATAGTAAATATTCTAGGCCTTTTGGGCCATACAGACTGACTCTACCCTGACATGGGAAAGCAGCAGAAGATAGCATGTCAACAAATGGGCATGGCTGTGTTCCAATAAAACTTTATTTATGGACAATAAAATATGGATTTCATTTAACTTTTATGTGTCATTAAATGGTATTTTTCTTTTGATTTTTTTCCCCCCAACCATTTAAAAATATGAAAATCATCCTGTTACAGCCAAGAGGAGCCCAAGGAGAAATGACTAAATGTAGCTTGGATGGGATCCTGGAACAGAAAAAGGACATTAGGGAAAAACTGAGGAAACCTGAATAAGTGTGGGTTTTAGTTAATAATAAAGTATCAGTATAGGCTCATTAATTGTGACACAAGTACCATGCTAATGTGAGACATTAATAACAGAGGAAAGTGGGTGTGGGTTACATGGAAACTCAGTACTGCCGTTGCTATTTTTTGTAAATTAAAAAGTGTTCATAAAAAGTAAAGTTCATTAAACAACAACAGCATTTTTAGCTTATGAGTGTACAAAAGCAGATGGTGATCCAGATTTGGCCTAAAAGCTATAGTTTGCCAATTCTTGGTATAAAGAATAAAAAGGACTTCTATATCTGGCACTATGGTAGACCAGGAACTCTTCCTGACTCTCTTAGTAAAAACAGCTGAAAGTAATGATTAATAACAACAACAACAAAATTCTTAAATCTATCAATGATCTGGAAACAAAGTGTGATGGTTAATTTTATGTCAACTTGGCTAGGCTATGGTGCACAGATGTTTTGTCAACTATCTGTGAAGGTGCTGAATGCTGCTGCGAAGGGATTCTGTAGATAGGGTTAACATTTACAGTTGTTTGACTGTAAGTAAAGGAAATTACCATTGATAATGTGGATGGACCTCATCCAACCAGTTGAGGGCCTTAAAAGTAAAATTCAAGGTTTCCTGCAGAAGAATTCTGCCTCAGGACTGCAGTGTCAGCTCCTGTCTGTGTTTCTGGCCTGCCCTATGGATTTCAGATTTACCAGCCCCCACAACTGCATAAGCCAATTCGTAAAAAAACCTCTTTCTCTCCCTGGATATATTATATATCTATATGTGTATTGCATATATTTTGTTTCTGTTTCTCTGGAGGATTTTGACTGATACACAAAGTAAGGAATAGTAAGGACAAAACTGAATGAAGGCAACACTCTAAACAGGTAAGCTGGTTACTGAAACCAGCTTCCATCTTGAGGGCATTTGCTGAACCAGGTGTAAGTTCTAAGAGGAGAACCTCCTGCTTTGAGCTGGGACCCCAAAAGTCCACTCCATCAGTGCAGGAGTGGAGTACAAACAAGCCTTCCCTACCACACGGAGAATACAAAGATAATTGCTGGCATTCCCTTAGATGAGCAGAAACCTCCCTGAGCATTTTAACTATAAGCCAGTGTTCATATAGACATTCACCTTGAAGTCACACTTGGAGTGACCCTAAATGCCTGGAATTTATTTTTCACATGGTTTCAAATTGACTGTGATCCCAGGGAACACATGGGAATACACTCACATCTTTCAGTAACCTAAACATAATCTTACATATCAAACATTCTCACACGAGGTTAGCAAAATGGGAGCCATTCACAGTTACAGTTTACTTACAGAAGGAAATAAGGTAGCTTGAGTGAGAACTAACAGCAATAACAGTCCACAGAAATAGGTTCCTAAAGTCTTCAAATATTGGAATTTTTAGACATAGGATATAGAGTAACTACAATTAACGCGTTTGAATTAAGTAAAACGAAGTTTGGAAATAGAATAACAAACAAGAAACTATAAAGAATGATGAAAGGATTATGAAAGAGAACTAATAGAACTTACAGAAATGAAAAAAACATATAATTATTGAAATTAAGTACTCACTGAATGAGTATAGTAACTGATTGGGAATAACTGAAGGAAGAATTAGTGATTTGGAAGATAGGGATCATGGAATTATTCATGATGTGTGAGATAACAAAGAGATAAATAATGTGAATGATATTCTATCAATAATTAGAGACCTTAGACTGTAAGCGGTCATTCTTAAACTTGAGCAAGCATCAGAGATGCCTGGAGGACTTATTAAAATACAAATTGCTGGGACCCACCCCCAGAGTTTCTGATTCAGTAGGATGTGGTTGAGAATTTGATTCTCTAACAAGTTCTCAATGATGCTGATGCTGCCGGTGGGGACCCCACTTTGAGAACCATTGCTGTCAGTGTGGTTCAAAGCTTTCCTTTGCAGGTTCAAAAACCTACTTGCACTTATTGACTGTGGAAACTTGGAAAGTTTTCTTCACTTCTCTGTGCCCCAGTCCCTCCATCACAGGGTTGTTGTGGAGAACACATGCATTAACACTTAGTGCTGTGGTGGCAAGGGTGAGGATTCTGAAAGTGTTAGCTGTTACCGTGTTTTGTACATGGGACCTCTGATGCATTCTTTCCTGAACATCCCAGATCACAGAATTTATGAGCCCTCTGAAAGTCATGTTAGGGACGTTCCAATGCTACCAGTTCTCTGAGATATAAGGGAGCCTGTTGTGTTAAAGTGCTTAAAGCCAATCACGAGGGAAGACTTGTCCTGATAGTGAGAATTTAATGATGTACTATTTAAAAAGAAATTTACTTGTATTTACATGAAAGATTGAATATGCTGAATTCACTTCTGATCACGTAATTCCAAATAAAATGTTTAAATAAATAGATGAAACTCATTTGTAATGTCAATAAAAATAAAAATCAGTCAATCTAAGAAGGAAATTGAAAATTTTATTTGAACCAAATTGAGTATTATAACCTGGGAACAGCCCCTCAGAAAGCGCTGATAACTGTTCCAGCCATTAGTAGTCAAAGCATTGTTATATAAATTTTTTGAGATAGAGGGCTGTATGTACATTAAATAACCTATTATTGACAGTTTACATAATCCAGATGTGCAAGTACAAAGTGGTGGGTCATGGTGACCCCTTACAAGATCAGGAAAGAATGTTATCTTTAAAGGGCTCTCTTGTTGATGCTAAGAGAAGGTTGCTCTTCATGGTTGAGCATGGTTCTGCCGTTAGGGGAGGTTTGGTTGATTCATGATGCTGATACACAATGCACAGTAGAGGGAAGAGAAAATCTTTTCATATTTTAAATTGTTCTGGTCTTGCCATAAAATATGAATTTTTATTTCATAGTAATTAGTAGCATGTATTTGAATATAAGCAATTTATATGTTAAAATTCTTGGAAGAACTCATTCTCTCAAAGTGGATTATCCTGGAGCCACGCATATTGGCTGGCAGGAGCAATTGTAAACGTATTTTCCCAACTCAGCAATGTCACTTTGGTAGCCTGACATCAGCCAAGGTGTGACACTGAGTGTATACACATAGAACATGGCAAATAGTAGGACTCAGGGCTCTCCCTTCACCCTTACCCCAAGAATCAGTTGTTAAACATTTACCAGCACACCACTGGTTTAATAAATGGAATATTGCCCATACTTCTTTGCTTAGGAATCCTTTCTATAAAGATACTCTAAACTTCAGGGGTGTCCACCCTTATTTAAGTTCTGGTTTGTTTATGCTGAAATCTACATCATTGACTTTTTAAAATTTAGTTTTATTATAATCAGGTATGCATACACATAGCTCTAAGAAACAAATAGTTCTTGTATGGACAGTCTACTCAAGCTGGCTGTTCTCTGGCTCTCTGTACATCCCCTGCCCAACCAGTGCATGCTTCACCTGTATCTTACACGTATGACTGACTTTCCTACGTACTTGCCCCAGCTAGTGATTGTTGTTTTCAAAGGAGTGGTGAGAGGTGTGCCCCTCTACTGGGTTTCCTGGTAACTAATGAACCCACCTGGCGTCAATTCCCCTATAAATGGTAATCTCCCCTTCCCCTGGGGAGTGAAGACTACCACCATGTTCTGCCTGCTGTCCACCACACATGGTGGGGTGTCACTCCAGGACCTTGCTTCAGACATGTAAGCTCCCCCATTCATTAAACCATTGATGTCTCTATTTCTGACTCCAGGCTCTTTCTTTGGTCTTATAGCTGGGCAAGTGCAGGCCTTGTAGGCCTGCTGGGTGCAGCCCAACATTTCTACAGTGCTCTCTGTGAAAACCTGTGGTTCCCCTTGGTCCCTTCTGTCACTCATTTCACAGTCCTGGGAGCCTTCAGCTCTTGTCCCTCCCTCACATCCCCATTTCCTATGTCCATCTCCCCAGGATAATTATTTCATAACTTTTAAAGATCACTACCTAGTGTTCTATTATTACAACTATGTCTTTTACCACTGAGCCACAGGGTATACTAAGAATACCTTTTCTTTCTGGCACAGTTTTAAAATTTGTCCTGGATTCTTTCCCCATTTGCTTAATTTTTCTGTGCCCTTATCAATAACTCAAACTCAAACTTTCCACCACATGTTGTAATCTCTGTTAATGTGTTTAGCTGCCTTAGAAGGTCTATCAATTTACTCTCACTCCTGTCCTCTCCTGTCCTCCTGGTATCTCCATGCATCACCATCCTGGGGAGCCCCCTCCTCCGTCTTGATTGAACCCCCCATTTCTTATGTCTTGTTTTCTTCCTGTCTGAGTATTCCCTTCCTTGGATGGGACACATCCTATAACATCTTGCTACTCTAGTGTGGCCTGGAGGACTGATAGCTTTGACATCACCTGGGAACTTGCTACAACAAATGCAGACTCTCAGGCAATACCTCATACATACTGAGTTAGAATTCTCTCACTAAATATTGAGAAGCACAGTTCCAGTAGGTTCCTAAGAAAGGATGCATGAGAGATAAATGTTTGAGAACTCAAATGTCTGAAAAAATTTTAATTTCTACACTCACACATTATTATATGCTGGTCATAGAGCACTGGTTCGGAAATAGTTTTCCCAGAATCTTGGAAGCATTTTTCCATTACCTTTACAAACTCCTTATCCTTTCTTCAACTTGCTTTTTCCCCTTTGTCACCTTGTAGGATATTCCTTTTGTTCACAATTGTTTCATTTGTACCCACAGGATTTAAATTTACAGAGGTGACTGACTGGCAGCACAGAGAGGCCAATACCATTGAAAGAAGTCTTTTTTTTTTTTTTTTTGTGGTATGTGGGTCTCTCACCATTGTGGCCTCTCCCATTGCAGAGCACAGGTTCCGGACGCACAGGCTCAGCGGCCATGGCTCATGCGCCCAGCCGCTCCGCGGCACGTGGGGTCTTCCCGGACCTGGGCACTAACCCACGTCCCCTGCATCGGCAGGCAGACCCTCAACCACTGCGCCACCAGGGAAGCCCCGAAAGAAGATTTTTATATGTTACTTCCTGAGAGGAGAGAGACATGCCACCCCATGCTGGGCCACAGGGGAAACACCAAGCTTGGTCATGTGGCAGAAAGAGCAAGGGGAAAACATTAGGCTAGAATCTTTACTGGGTTTATGTGAAAAGGGCAGAGCTGGGTAAAGGGTTTAGGATTGCCTAGTTGGAATAATTTGGTGGGCTTTGGGCTATAGAGATGGTCTCTAGTTGCCTAATTCCTGGCTCTGGTGTTACTAAACTTGGGTCCACTCATCTGCCTCACAGCAAAGCTAATCTACTGAAGCTGGATTGTGGCGAAGGAAAGTACAGTGTTTATATGCAGAGCACCAAGCAAGGAGAATGGGCAACTTGTGCTCAAAAGACCCAAACTCCATGATGGCTTTCCAGGGAAGGTTTTAAAAGCAACATCTGGGGTGAGGGTTGCAATATGTGGACCTTCTTCTGATTGGTTTTTAGTGAGGTAACAGGGTGATGTTTTCAGAATCTTAACCATCACATTTCTGATTCTAACCAGTCTGGGGTCTATGTGCTTGTGATCAGCATGTAGTCACCATCTGCCACCTGGGTTGGGGGTCTTTGTTTCTGCAGAACAACTCAACGATATGCATCAGATTGTTATGCATAGCCCTTGAGGAGGAACTAGGACTCTGTTTTATTGCTGAACTATTGTTTAAGCTATTATTACTTTCCTTACTTGACTGCTTTTCCTTTGTTTCCGCATTCCCTCATTTCCTCAATTAGTAACTGCTTGAGTCTGCTCTTTGGAACTCAGGAAAAGCCTAAGGGAATAAAACCTTTTTCTACAAACAAGAAATAGGGGACATGAAGGGCCTTTGTACCCAGGAGGGCCCTGAAGTATCCTCCTTCTACCCAGGAGGGCTCTGGAGGATACTGCTTGGTTTCACATTTAACATATTTTAGCAAAAGGGGCTCTGAGGAGCTGTACAAAAGGAAAGACTTTTATAGGCAAAAGTGGGAACAAGAAAGTTATACTAGGCAAAAGAATGAGTTAATTATTGCAAGGTTACTTTCTTTGGGGGATGGCAGGGGTCTATCAGACAGATTATCTAACTGGGACTTATCAGGAAATTCCTGTTAACTGATACCTGATTCCATTTCTGAGAGAGCTGAAAATGTAACTAAGTCTTGGTTTGGTGACTTGGGGCTTAGCATAAGTGACTCCATTTGGGGCTGGTTGTCTTTTCTTTTTTTAACACTTACTAGATTATTACTGGTTTATTATAAAAGGATATAACACGGGAATGGTCAGATGGAAGAGATGCATGTTTCAAGGTATGGGGAAAAGTTAGGGAGCTTCTATGCCTCCTACAGGTGTGCCATTCTCTTGGAATCTCCATGTGTTCACCAACCTGGAAGCTGTCTGAACCCTGACCTTTTGGGTTTTTATGGAGGCTTCATTACATAGGCTTGAGTGATTAAATCCCTGGTCATTGGCAATTGATTCAACCCCCAGCTCCTCTCCTCTCTCCTCCCTGGATGTGGGGGTTGGGACTGAATGCTCCAATGCTCTAATCACTTAGTTGCTTCCCCTGGCAAGCAGTTCCCATCCTTAAGGTGACATAGGGGCTTTCCAGAAGTCACCTTGCTAATGTAACAAAAGACACCTTTAATGTTCTCATTACTTGGGAAATTCCAGGGATTTGGGGAGATCTGTGCAAGAAACGGGATGAAGACCAAACAAATATTTATTATTATAAACACATTATCACACTTAGAATGTTCCTGCACTTGACTGTGTGGTGTTCCTAAGCAGAAGCCTCAGTGTTGCCCTCTGCAGAAAATCACCCTCCATCTTCCCCTAGGGTGGTGTGAGTGTGAGGGTGGGGTGAGAGTGGGAGTGGGGGTGGGAGTGGATAGCTGGCCCCTACCTCAGTCCCGGCCTCTGAGCCACCTTCTTCTCCAAGGCCACCTGTGCTGCCACTTCTAGAGGACTGGGGCCTCTGATTTCTGAGTCTTTCAGGGGCTCCACTGTGAAAATCAGGTTGCAGCTTAGCATCTATCTGCATAGCCAGCTCAGAATTTGGTTCTTTCAGGTCTGCAGAATCAGATGCTTGCCAACTTTCCAGTTTTAGTTCTTACTGTCTCCTCTCCCATTCTCTTTTGTCTTGTGGGTTAATGTCTTCAAAAACTCTATTCACTATTGTTTTAGCAGGATTTGGGGAGGGGATGAAAGTAAAGGGATGTGTTTAAGCTGCCATATCTCCCCCCAGATTCCAGTGAGTTTTATCAAAATGATATGTTCACATGTGGAAAGTCTTTGTGATAAAAATATGACAATGAAATATTGAGACTGGTGGGTCTTATGAAATCTGTTTTTACTCTATAAGCATATATTACTTAAGGAGATTTTATTTTTAAATGACTATCATGGGCCAGCCAGTGTGAATGACCTATTTGCCATCTATTCTCCCCTCTTTTTCATTGCCAGTACTGTGATTCCACTGGAGGAAGCCAACATGGCGGATTGTCCAGTCTGCCTTGTGGCCAGAGGCAGTTCATAACACAGTTCTGGCCAGAGAAACATAAGTGGATGCCCACTGTGAGTTTCTGGGAAAGTTTTGCTTTGCTTTCTTCCTTGTTGCTTCCTTCTCCTTTCTGAATGGAATGTGGAAGTGACAGCTGGAGCTACAGTAGCCATCTTTCACCCTGAGGGAAAGGCCAAGATGATACAGAATCCTTAGCTTTTTGACCTGCTGAAATAATGCAGTACTACTTGCCCTGGGACTGCTTTTTGTATAGGGAGAAAAATGACCCCTCCTAATTAGTTTAAGCTGTGGTTTTGGTAGATTTTCTCTTAGCCCCAGATGCATCCCTCAGTGAGATTTTTGGTATGTGGAAGGCAGTGTGGGAGTCTGCTCTAGAGCCTTCTGGATTGTTACCATAATGCTCCCCTGGAGTCAGATGCTCTCTAATACCAAGCATGGAGGTATCTCTGGCAGCTGTAAGGAGCCCAGAATTATGCTGACTTTCAGGGTCTTCAGTAGCCCAGAAACACCACAGAGGACAATGTTTTACAAAAAAAAAGAGTGTGGTGATCAAAAGTTGCAGTAGCCCTCCCTGTCCTCTTGAGGAGTTAATCTTCTGAAGGCGTCGACCCCACAGCAGGCGGGTGAAGGTTTTTCCTGAATCTGAAGTAACTGGATGCTTAAATGCCACTCCAGTGACAGTGGGATAAACAGTGTCTCCTGAGGGGACTTCTCTGTCCTGCAAGTTAAAACTTAATTTTACTGAAGGGGCAGTGATTTTACACTGGGAAGCAAGTCAGTCCAATGGCACATCTTCACCTTCATTTCAGGAAGAAAAAAAGGACATTTCATCAAAGTAAAGCTCATGTATATGGTTTAAAAAAAAAGGAAATTCTAGATTGTGTCTTGGACAGTATTCATACTTCAAATAATTTACAATATCATAAGATATACACATCAGAAGAATTAATGATGACTGAATTTACCATTCATCACAAAACATTTAATTACATTTTGTAATTAAAATTTTTTATTTATATGGCAAAGGAGTTTGAAACACATTTTAGAATTTGGAAAGAACTGTAAGAGGTTTTACAGGTTTAATGCATGGCTCTGCAAAGAATCGAGAAAGGTATAGTTACTAAGATTAATGTCAATCTGCTCAGGCTGCCATAACAAAGTACATAGACTGGGACCTAAAACATGAGAAATTTATTCTTTCATAGTCCTGGAAGCTGGAAGTCTTGAGATCAAGGTGGCATGATGGGTTTCTCCTGAGGACTCTCTCCTTGGCTTGTGTATGGCTATTTTCTCCCCGTGTCCTCACATGGTCTTCCCTCTGGGTGCACATCTTTGTCTGATATCTTCTCATAAGGACACCACTCAGATAGGATTAGGGTCCACCCTCATGACCTCATTTGACCTTAGTAATCTCTGTAAAAATCCTACCTCCAAATATAATCAAATTCTGAGGTACTCAGGTTAAGACTCTAACATATGAATTTTGGGGGACATAACTCAGCCCATGAGACCCTTTCTCCAGTCATACTGGATGGCTTGGCGGTGATTGTGCAGCGGCCATTGTGTTTGCACACGTTTCCATGTTGTAGACCTCATTTAACAGTGCACAGCCGGAGGCTCACTCCAGCAGTGCTTTCCCACTGTGGGTGCTCAGGCTCCAAGCATAAAAACTGTTGATGACCAAGTTAATATCTTTATAAATTTAGAGTTGGAATACACTGTCACAATCATGTTTCTCATCTCACAAACAAGAACTCCAGATCCAGAGAGGGTAAATGGCTTTCTTCCTTCTGTACACTTGGTGCCTCCCAGCCCCCTCTCCACCCCATGCAGGCCTTCCCTCAAGTGTCACCACAGGAGGCATCAAGCCTCCAGACTAAGCCAACTGGCTGCCTACACCTCCAGGTCTGAGGTTCATGTGATAACAGAAAACATATGCTCTCATTGTGGAGGTGAAGTTTCACGGGACACATGGGTGAGTCACATATGCATGTGCAAAAATGGCATCAGATGACACACACAGGTGTTTCCAGTTTAAAAGGCTGTCTGGGCCATCCACCCCTCCCCACCCCAAAACCTCTTCCAACTTCCTCTAAATCATCCACACAGAGGAAAAAAAATTCATGTCACTGACAAAAATGAATATCTATGCACAGCCTGCCCATCCATCCACCCCCCCACCCATCCATCCATACACCCCTTCCTTCCTTCATTCAGTGTTTAAGGAGGCACTGACTGAACTGCTGCAGATCCAGCAGTGGGCAAGACTGCGGGCCCTTTCCTCACGCAGTTTACACTGGGGGCCATTGTTGAAACTGATGGGGCTGCTTTACAGAAGGCAAAAAGGGAAGGATTTTCAGTAGAGGCAACAAGTAGAAGGCATAGGAGCCAAGACAAGAGCAAGAACCTTTCAGGTGGAGTGAGTGGTATGTTTAATATGATCTGCTTTGCAGTTTCAAAAGACTCATTGTGGCTGCCATTTTTGGAAGGCATAAAAGTGAAAGCAGAGAGGAGCAGTGGAGACAAAGGAATGTAGATGATCTGTTTTGGAGGTGTGACCATCAGGACCTGTGCTGGGTTGGACGTGGAAGGTGAGGGAAAGGCAGGAAGCAAGAATGCACTAGGGTTTCTGCTTGCTAATGGGTGTGTGGTAGTCAGATGAATGGAGTGGGTAAGCCTGAGAGGATGCCATTTGGGAATGAGTAGTAAACATCCGTGATTGGTGACATCTTGTTTTGTGGGAATCTTGGTACAGAGGGAGGCACACTCTGGCTGCTGACTGGACATTCAGGTGTAGCATCCTACCAGGGTGACATGGGGCACAGTCAGGGAACTGCTGTAGAAACAGCTGTCCAGAGGCCTGGGCCAGATGTCCTTGTGTAGCAGAGTGTCCAATGGTGACAGCACCTTAAAACCATTATTCCTGAGCAGGATCCTGGCTCTGCTTTGCATATTTGGGTTCACAGCCAAGCCTGGTCCTACAGCCCATGTACCACCCATTTCTTCTCTGCTCAGATAACCCAGAATTAATGTTTGTGTTTGGTAACCAGAGAGGCTAATTGTATTATTTTCTGTGGGTGCTGTAACAAAGTATCTCAAACTGGGTGGCTTAAAACAATGAGAATTTATCCTCTCATAATTCTGGAGACCAGAAGTCTGAAATCAAGTTGTCAGCAGGGCCATGTTCCCTTGGAAGGCTCTACAGGGAGACCTGTTCTTTGTCCCTTCCAGCCTCTGCAGGCTGTTGACACTCCTTGATTTGTGGACATATCACTCTGGTCTCAGCTTTTCTCTTCCCATGGGCTTCCCTTCTTCTGTCTGTGTGTCTCTTATAAAGACACTGGACATTGGATTTAGAGCCCACTGGATAATCCAGGATGATCTCCTCACTTCAGGATCCTTAGCTTTATTACATCTGCCAAGATTCTTTTTTCAAATAAGGTCACATTCTCAGGTTCCAGGAATGTGACATGGACACATCTTTTGGGGGACCACAATTCAACCCACAAGAGTTGAATTTTGGCCCTGTTAAGTGTGAGATGTATATGGCATGTGTGAGTGGAAGTGACTTAGTGAGCAAATGGAAATGTATATCTGGACCTAAGGGGAAAGGTCATCAGTATAGGAATGGAATTTAAAGAAGTGGAGCTAGATGGGCTCACCCAAAGGGAGCATGTTGATGGAGATGGGGCTTGGGGTGGAGCCCTGAGCAGCTACTGCCAATCAGGCAGTGTTCTGATTCTGCATTGCTGCATGACATATCATTATAAAACTTAGTGGCTTAAAACAACTCTTTATTATTATTATCTTGATTCCGAGGGTCAGGAATTTGGACAGGGCACAGAAGGGATGCTTCATCCCTGTTTCACCATGTTTGGGGCCTCAGTTGGGAGGACTCAAATGGCTGGGTCTTGGCTGGGGCTTGGCTGGGCCTCTCTCTCTCTTTTTTCTCTCTATCCACACAATATTTCCACATGGCTAGCTTGAGCGCCCCTACAATATGGAGACTTCCAGGTGGTCAGACCAATAGATGGTGACTCAGGGCTCCATGAGATCAAGGCAGAAGCTGCAAGTCTAGCTACAAAACTGACATGGTGCCATTTTCACCATTCTTGATGGGTCAAAGCCAGCCCAGAGTTGGGAGGAGAGGATGGACCCCTCCCCTCTGTGGAAGGAGTGCAGGGGTATTTGCAGCCAGCTTTATTCTGCCTTACCCAGATTGAGAGAGTCTGAGGAAAACCTATACTGACTTTATCTCACAGCAAAATTTGGGAAGAGATGCTATGTCTTCCCACTAATCTTCTTCCTAGAGTCAGGCTTACCTGAGACTAGGTGGACTATCTGTATCATCCTTGGGGGTGTGTTAGAGCAAACTTTCTTCTCCTGCAATGCCACCCTCTCCCCAAATAGGTCTGTACCTATTCAGAGACAGGAACCCCAGAAATCCCATTTCAGGGTATGTATGGGGTGTGTATGTGTGGTGTGCTCTGTGTGTGTTGTCTGTGGTGTGTGTGTGTGTGTGTGTGTGTGCGCGTGTGTGTGTGATGCACACAGCTTTGTAAATCGCCTGATGAAGTCGTCTCTGGATTTAGGTTGGTCTCCTGGGTTGTCTCTCTAAGGAGGGATGAGTGAATTGTGTGAACGTGGACTAGTTGGGTAACACCCAGTGAGTGTCCGTTGTCTTTATGTTCTCTGCATATTGATGGAAATGGAATCTTGCATCATAACCCCTCTCTAGTCTGGGTCAGCACTCCAGAGCTTTCAGCTCTTCAAGAGCTGATGTTTTTATTTTGAGGTAGTTACCCAGAGGGTGGCCACTGGGGTCAGGGACCTCTCTTGAAGCATAAGTTAGAGTCAAAGGGTCCTGAGTTCACATGTTGGCCTCACTCACCAGGCGCTCCACATTTGGACTATGAAATGGGGGTAACAACCTGAAAACATTTTCCTTTCACATGTGAAAGGGCCAGTGAATTACAAGGGAAACACATGGGCAGTCCAGCGTCACTCATTTGTATAATCCATGCTGCATCCTGATTTGATGGCTTGAGAAGAACTGAAGTGACAGCAAAGCTGGGAAGGGAGCTCAGCTGATGGCACAGTTGTCAGTTCCACCAGGCATGTGTTCACCAGCATGAAAATCGAAGGTGTGTCCAGGAGGAATGGAGGTCCTGAGCAGACTGGGATGGTTGATCACCCGGAGGGCAGATGCCCTGGCAAAGCTACCCCTCTTTTCCAAACCCTCCTTACTTACCAAGTAAGGGTGTAGGTGTGGATCCTGCTCTGGACTGAAGGTCTGTGTCCCTCAAATTCGTATGTTGAAGGCCTACCCCTTAATGGGATGGTGTTTGGAGGTGGGGCCTTTGGGAGATAATTATGGGTTTAGATGAGGTCATGAGGGTGGGACCCCTATGTGGAATTAGTGCCCTTATGAGAAGAGATACCACAGATCTTGTTCCCCTTGTCTCCACCATTTGGGGACAGTGAGAAGATGGCTATCTGTAAGCCCAGGAGAACCTCCTCAGCTCCCCACCATGCTGGCCTCCAGAACTCATCTTAGAAGCTGGGATTTGATATGGATATTCCCGGGTAGTGAGGACCAGGCAGCAAGGATGCCCCCAACCCCCACCCCATTTACCCTGTTTGGGCTAGGCCAGGAGCTGCATTAGGTTCTCAGCCTTTGTTTTGGCCAAGGGCAAGCACTTTGGTGCCATCAGAAAGGTCCTCCTTCATGCAAAGCTCAAGAGCACAAGAAAATGGAATCAGGAAACTTGGGCCACTTTAAGGAATTACAACTTACAACAATAAAACTTATCCCCAAGGAATAAAACATTCAATATAAATTGGCCTGATGGAAGATTCTGGATTCCAATTAGGATTCTGATGAAATGTTACAATCTGTTTGCCAGAATATGATTTCAGAGACATTGAAAGGGAAACTTCAAAAAATATTTTGATTTGCTTCATTTGGGGCTTTCTAAATATTTAATGTTTAAAATCTTTCAGATTATTGAATCAAAATGATGTTTATTTCCAACTACTGATGTTTAGTTTATATTTGCCATTTATAAACATTCAACAAAATCAGTCTCATGTGGCATTTAGTAATGTTGGTAATTGCTATTATTGTTTTTTCTTAAAATTCTAGTGTGTAAGTCATAGGAGGATGATGAAAAGCAAGGCTAATGTAATCCAAAGGGCATAAAAGCTCAGAGGTGATCCTAGGAAGCGTCCATACTTCTCCCTCCCACGGGGACAACTTCTAACAGTTTCTGCTGAATTCACTGTGAAGACACGGAGGGAAATGGCTCTAAATTAAATCTCAATATTCCAGCCAGCCTGGCCGCTCAGGCTAACAGCGTCTCAAAGTGCAGATAACATGCTGATGCTCTCGGGTCCCCCTTAGCAACAGGATTACCATGGAAACACATTGTAACTCACTGAGAGGAAGCAAGCAAGAGCAGGAGCGGTTTGCAGGAATTTCTTATTGAAATAATTACAGTAGGTCTCAGTGTGTTTAGGAAATGAGTGCACCATGACTTTTCAAAAAAATTTCCTTTACATAGCATGTTTGTGACAAGCCTTGCTTCCAAAGAGTTTAGCACAAATGTTTACTATTTTAAATCTAAATCATATTGTATTTAAGAAAAATATGTTTGGGGGGATACAGAGTGTCATATGCATTTAGATGTTTGTCCAGACGTGAGCATCCCATGGAGGGGACTGGTTATATATGTCAGAGGCAGAAACGATGTACGTGAAATCTATTCTTTATAGAATTAAGGATTTGATAGGATTTTGCATTAATTGAATGACTATGTGCCATTTGTGCTTTTATTCAATGTTCTTTATAGTGAATTACCATTTTTTGGGGTTGGATTGTATCAGCACCGTAGCTAGTACTGAGCCTTCTGCATATCTGATCATTTGGGATATTCTAGGGCTGCTATGAGAGATTTTGTTTCTATTTAGAAAATATTAGGTGCTTCCCTGAATCAGAACTAAAAGAATAATAAAATGTCATTTAATAAATTACTTCTAAAGATTCTTTGTAGTGGGGAACTGATTTTTATTTTAAAAAGTAGACTTTTATGCTGGTGAAAAACCTGTATGTGTTCCTGGTAAAACTTGTAGAAATTATATGAAAGCACAAAGACAAATAGGAAGATTCTCCAGAAATCTCCTGCTGAGAGATACTCATCATCAAGGTTTTGCACTCTTCCTTGAAGTCTTTATTTTTAGGTGTATGTGTTGTTTTTTTATTTTAGTGATTGTGGTCAGGACAGTACTTAGGAGACAGGTATTTAACATGCAAAGCATTCATGAGAAGTGCTTCAGCTAAGAAGAAAAACTAAAGCACAAACCATACAGGTTGTTTGACATACAGAAAGGTTCTTCCCTCAAGAAAGATGGTACTCCATGGAGAAATTAATTAAAGTGTTCACTATGGAAACACTATTTTAAAATTGATTCTGGCTGTTATATTAACTTCTGAAGGCGATTTTCCAAGGATCCTGCTCCTGGGGAGGTGGTTGAATGTTGGAACTGCTCAGGTTGGCAGGGGCAGGTTTTCCACTCTGCTAACCTGGGTGGGCACTGAACTAGGTGCCCTAATAAATCTCTATTATTGTTTATCGAGTTGTAATTTTCATCTATTTTGATGTAAGAACATCCAGAGTTTTCTTAGGCCCAGGACCTTAGAACGAATACATTATATTAAGACAGTAATGAGTAAAACATCTAACAACATAACTCTCTGAAATAATAACATTGCTTATACACTGTGCAGAAAATACAATGAAATCCAAATCCTTCCACATCTAGGGATCCTGGGTGTGGGTCCTTTCGTTCCCTGCATTAACCACAGCACCACTTTAGCAGAGCAGAGGACCATGAGCGGTGGGCACACTGGAGGCCCAGGGTGCCATGTCCATGGCTTGTGGGAGCTTCTATGAGCTGTCATCAGAATACAGACCTCAGAATACAGAATAATGAGACCTCAATCTAGAAACTAAGGGCTGGGCTAGAGCCTGCAAATCAGTTAGTGATGGATTTCTCACTAGATTAATCAGTGGCTGGATTTCTTTTCCTTTGAAGAGAATTTGGAAGCTGGTTGCATTACTACAGACATTTTATAGGAGTCGAAAGTCACTTGAATACCACTATGTGCAGCAAAGAAAGTGCTTGAGGCAATTTTTTTTTCCACCATGTTTACCAGCAACAAGGTAAGGGAGGACTTTTTCAGAAAACGTTTTATTGTGGTAAAATATACCTAGCACAAAGTTTGTCATTTTAACTATTTTTAAGTGTACAGTGAAGTGGCAGTAAGTATACTCCCAATGTTCTGTACCGATCACCATCACCCATTTCCAAAATGCTTTTATCACCCCAACACTTACCTCCAACCCATTAAACACTAACTCTTCATTCCCCTCCTCCCAGGCCCTGGCAGCCTTCTACTTTCTGTCTCGAGGAATCTGACTACTCTCAGTACTTCATAGAATACTTGCCCTTTTTGTGAGTGGTTTATTTCACTTACCAGAGTATCCTCAAGTTTCAACCATATTGTAGTATGTGTCAGAATTTCTGGCCTTCTTAAGGCTGCATAATATTTCATTTTATAGAGATACCATATTTTGTTTATCCATTTATCCATCAATGCACACACGATTACTTCTATCCTTTGGCTATAGAGAATGATGCTGCTATGAATACAGGCGTACAAATATCAGTTCAAATCCCTGTCTTTGGGCTTCCCTGGTGGCGCAGTGGTTGAGAGTCCGCCTGCTGGTGCAGGGGATACGGGTTCGTGCCCCGGTCCGGGAGGATCCCACGTGCCGCGGAGCGGCTGGGCCCGTGAGCCATGGCCGCTGAGCCTGTGCGTCTGGAGCCTGTGCTCCGCAACGGGAGAGGCCACGGCAGTGAGAGGCCCGCGTACCGCAAAACAAAAAAAAAACAAAAAAAAAACCAAATCCCTATCTTTAATTTTTTTGGGTATATACCCAGAGGTGGAATTGCTGGATCACGTATAGTACTTCTGTTTAATATTTTGAGGACCCACCCTACTTATCTCCAAAGCAGCCGTACCATTTTACATTTTCACCAGCAATGTGTGAATGGTGAGGTTTCCAATTTCTCCACATCCCTGTCAACAATTCTTTTCTTTCTCTCTCTCTTTCTTTCTTTCTTTCTTTTTTTTTTTTTTTTGGTAGTAGCCATCCTAATGGGTGTGAAGTGGGGAATGGACATATTTTAAGAGATAGTGGTGGGAGTTAAGGCAGAGAACCAATCACCAGTGTGGCTTTGCTCCCCGGACCAGCTCTCACCCCTGCTGGGAACTGTGCTCACTGCGAGGGGGCTGACAGTTGCTGCTCCGAGGATGCAGGTTAACTCGCATCCCATCCTCAGCCCCTTGGGGAAGACTTGCCACCTTCTCTTGGTGAACTTCCCATTGACCTTCACACTTCACTGTCCTGAACCAGAGAGAGCAGGGCAGCAAATCACACTTTGTGACTGGGTTAATCTACACAGTGAATTAAGGGGGAAAAAAACGTGTTTGTATAGAAAAGTGTAACTTTCAGGGAAAAAGAAAGTGAAAAACCGAAATCAAGTGGGGTACCCTCTGCCATGTACCTAGGTGGAAACTTCCACCATCCAAGCTCCTGCCCTGATTTCATCACTGCTGCCATCTGCCCCTGTTAACCCCAAAGAGCTGGGACTAACGCTTAGCAGACTAACAACAGTGGCGACTCAGTTCCTGAGAGTCTTTTGCCAGGACCTCTGTCAGTGTTGGCCATTTCATTTCTACTATCATAAATGTTTAAGAAAAGAGTCCTTTGGAATCTTTCAATAAAGCTATTTGTTGTCCAGTTCAGATGGCGCCCACAGGAATTGTCCCTGGACATTTGTAGAAGGGATCTGTCACAACTGCCAGGACTTCCTGCAAGTTCTGGGCTGCAAATCACTGTTTTGTTTTGGAGAATGGAAACTGATCGCTTGTGGGGAGTCGTTACTGAGTATCCAGGACTGTGCTGGTCTGGGCTGAGAGGGAAAAGCTCTGACCAAAAATGTTGTCATGGGGTCAGTAGGAATATTATTTGATTTGCACTGTGTTGAAAAGCTAGAAGAAAGGAAGAAAGGTCACACATTCTACTAGGGATACGTATCCTGCCGCTTCACCTCAGGTGCAGGCTTAGTGGTCCCTCCCTCTGTCACAGATCTGGGGCAGACACAACTTGTTTGCAGGATTCTCCAAACACCACCTTTGCTTCACTCCAGCCTGATGTCTCTTCTGAGTCCCCATCTCCCCTGGGCACCTCCACTTGGAGGTCTCAGGAGAACTCAAACCCAACCCCTGATCTTCTCTCCCCAGTCAGACCTTCTTCCTGTATCCTTCTTGGTAAACAGATGATCTGCCCACTCTCTCATTGTGCTCTGACCTGCATGTCTGCTCTGAGTCCACAGTACAGACTGAAATGGTCTCCTGACCCCTCACCTGGACCTGCTGGCTCTCCACTGCGCCCCTCCAATCCATTCTCTACTCAGCATTCAAAGGGATGCTCCAATATTCAAAAGGAGACCTGAGAGTTCCCTGCTTCAAACACCAGTAATTTCTGACTCTCTTAGGATAAAGGCCAAAATCAGTGCCATGGGTTGCGAGGTCTCCCTGGAGCCGGTCCCTGCCTGCCTGGCCTCTTCTCCTCCTGACATTTCGCTCTTGCTCACAGCCCAGTCTCTAGGGTCTAGTAGAGCAGCGATCCCCAACGTTTTTGGCACCAGAGACCGGTTTCATGGAAGACAATTTTTCCACAGACTGTGTGGGGGATGGTTCAGGTGGTAATGTGAGCAATGGGGAGCAACAGGGAGCAGTAGATGAAGCTTCACTCGCTCTCCCACCACTTACCTGCTGCTGTGCAGCCCTGTTCCTAACAGGCGAGCACTGGTAGTGGTCTGTGCCCAGGGGGCTGGGGACACCTGCAGTAGAGCATCTCACACTTCTGCCCTCTTCCATGGCCCAGAATGTCTTTCTTCCTGCCACCCCAGCAGTGCTCCTGGGCTCTGGTCACAGATTGAGAGTCATTTCATTGGAAAGGCTTTCAGACACTCTTGAATAAGCTCAGCATCATCTGTGCTGTTATCTCAGACCACCACTCACCCTTTCACTGTTCTTCAGAGCTCTCGTAACGATTTGTAATCACATACCTATTTCCTTTTTTTTAATGTTTATTGGAGTGTAGTTGCTTTACAATGTTGTGTTAGTTTCTACTGTACAGCAAAGTGAATCACCTATACGTATACATATATCCCCTTTTTTTTGTATTTCCTTCCCATTTAGGTCACCACAGAGCATTGAGTAGAGTTCCCTGTGCTACACTGTAGGTTTTCATTAGTTATCTATTTTATACATAGTATCAATAGTGTATATATGTCAATCCCAATCTCCCAATTCATCCCACCCTCCCCCTTCCCCCTTGGTATTCATGTTTGTTCTCTACATCTGTGTCTCTATTTCTGCTTTGTAACTAAGATCATCTATAGCAATTTTTTCAGAGGCCACATACATGCATTAATGTACGATATTTGTTTTTCTCTTTCTGATTTATTCACTCTGTATGACAGTCTCTAGGTCCATCCACGTCTCTACAAATGACACAATTTTGTTCCATGTTATGGCTAAGTAATATTCCATTGTATATATGTACCACATCTTTTTTTCATTTTCACATACCTTTTAATGCCAAGGCTACATACGTCTACATTTCAGTATTATACTTTATTTTATTTATTTATTTTTACATCTTGTGAGAGTGGGCAACCTTGTCTTGTTCCTGATCTTAGTGGAAATGGTTTCAGTTTTTCACCATTGAGGATGATGTTGGCTGTGGGTTTGTTATATATGGTGTTTATCATGTTTAAGTAAGTTCCCTCTATGCCTACTTTCTGGAGGGTTTCAATCATAAATGGGTGTTGAATTTTTTCAAAAGCTTTCTCTGCATCTATTGAGCTGATCATATCTCTTCTCTAAATGTTTGATAGAATTTACCTGTGAAGCCATCTGGTCCTGGGCTTTTGTTTGTTGGAAGATTTTTAATCACAGTTTCAATTTCAGTGCTTGTGATTGGTTTGTTCATATGTTCTATCTCTTCATGGTTCAGTCTCAGAAGGTTGTGCATGTCTAATAATTTGTCCATTTCTTCCAGTTTGTCCATGTTATTGGCATAGAGTTGCTTGTAGTAATCTCTCATGATCCTTTGTATTTCTGCAGTGTCAGTTGTTACTTCTCTTTTTTCATTTCTAATTCTATTGATTTGAGTCTTCTCCTTTTTTTTCTTCATGAGTCTGACTAATGGTTTATCAATTTTGTTTATCTTCTCAAAGAACCAGCTTTTAGTTTTATTGATCTTTGCTATCGTTTCCTTCATATCTTTTTCATTTATTTCTGATCTGATCTTTATGATTTCTTTCCTTCTGCTAACTTTGGGTTTTTTTTGTTCTTCTTTCTCTAATTGCTTTAAGTGTAAGGTTAGGTTATTTATTTGAGATGTTTCTTGTTTCTTAAGGTATGATTGTATTGTTATAAACTTCCATCTTAGAATTGCTTTTGCTGCATCCCATAGGTTTTGGGCCATCATGTTTTCATTGTCATTTGTTTCTAGGCATTTTTTGATTTCCTCTTTGATTTCTTAGTGATCTCTTGGTTATTAAGTGGTGTATTGTTTAGCCTCCGTTTTTTTTTTGTATTTTTTACAGATTTCTTTCCTGTAATTGATATCTAGTCTCATAGCATTGTGGTCAGAAAAGATAGTAGATACGATTTCAATTTTCTTAAATTTACGAAGGCTGTACCACATCTTCTTTATCCATTTCTCTCTTGATGGACATTTAGGTTGTTTCCATGTTCTGGCTATTGTAAATAGCACTTCAATGAACAGTGGGGTGCATGTGTCTTTTTAAATTATGGTTTTCTTTGGGTATATGCCCAGTAGTAGGATTGCTGGGCTACATGGTAGTTCTATTTTTAATTTTTTAAGCCTCCATACTATTCTCCATAGTGGTTGTACCAATTTACCTTCCCACCAATAGTGCAAGAGGGTTCTCTTTCCTCCACACCCTCTTCAGCATTTATTATTTGTAAATTTTGTGATGATGGCCATTCTGACCAGTGTGAGGTGATATCTCACTGTCGTTTGGATTTGCATTTCTCTAATAATTAGTGATGTTGAGCATTTTTCTATGTGTTTGTTGGCCATCTGTATGTCTGCTTCGGAGAAATGTCTATTTAGGTCTTCCACCCATTTTTTGATTGGTTTTTTCTTTTTTTTTAATATATTAAGTTGCATGAACTGTTTATGTATTTTGGAGATTAACCTTTGTCTGTTGCTTCGTCTGCAAATATTTTCTCCCATTCTGAGGGCTGTCTTTTTGTCTTGTTTATGGTTTCCTTTGCTGTGCAAAAGGTTTGAAGTTTCATTAGGTCCCATTTGTTTATTCTTGTTTTTATTCTCATTACTCTAGGAGGTGGGTCAAAAAAGATCGTGCTGCAATTTACGTCAAAGAGTGTTCTTCCTATGTTTTCCTTTAAGAGTTTTATAGTGTCTGGTCTTACATTTACGTCTTTAATCCATTTTATTTTTGTGTATGGTGTTAGGGAGTATTCTAATTTCATTCCTTTACATGTAGCTGTCCAGTTTTCCCAGCACCACTTATTGAAGAGGCTGTCTTTGCTCCACTGTATATTCTGACCCTCTTTGTCATAGATTAGGTGACCATAGGTGCATGAGTTTATCCCTGGGCTTCCTATCCTGTTCCATTGATCTATATTTCTGATTTTGTGCCAGTACCATAACTGTCTTGATGACTGTAGTTTGTAGCATAGTCTGAAGCTGGGGAGCCTAATTCCTCCATCTCTAATTTTGTTTCTCAAGATTGCTTTTGCTGTATGAGGTCTTTTGTGTTTCCATACAAATTGTAAAATTTTTTTGTTCTAATTCTGTGAAAAATGCCATTGGTAATTTGATAAGGATTGCATTGAATCTGTAGATTGCTTTGGGTAGTATAGTCATTTTCACAGTATTGATTCTTCCAGTCCAAGAACTCGGTATATCTCTCCATCTGTTTGTGTTGTGTTTGATTTCTTTCATCAGTATCTTGTAGTTTTCTATATACAGGTCTTTTGCCTCCTTACGTAGATTTCTTCCTAGGTATTTTATTCTTTTTGTTTCAATGGTAAATGGGAGTGTTTCCTTAATTTCTCTTTCTGATCTTTTGTTGTTAGTGTATAGAAATGCAAGAGATTTCTGTGTGTTTATTTCATTGTGTAATTAAATTCATTGATTAGCTCTAATAGTTTTCTGGTGGCATCTTTAGGATTTTCTATGTATAGTATTATGTCGTCGGCAAACAGTGACAGTTTTACTTCTTTTCCAATTTGTATTCCTTTTATTTCTTTTTCTACTCTGATTGCTGTGACTAAGACTTCCAAATCTATGTTGAATAATAGTGGCGAGAGTGGGCACCCTTGTCTTGTTCCTGATTTTAGAGGAAATGCTTTCAGTTTTTCACCACTGAGACTAATGTTTGCTGTGGTGTTGTCATATATGGCCTTTATTATGTTGAGCTTGGTTCCCTCTATGCCCACTTTCTGGAAAGGTTTTATGATAAATGTGTGTTGAATTATGTCAGTAGCTTTTTGTGCATCTATTGAGACGATCATATGGTTTTTATTCTTCAATTTGTTAATATGGTGTATCATATTGATTGATTTGCATATATTGAAGAATCCTTGCATCCCTGGGATAAATCCCACTTGATCATGGTGTATGATCCTTTTAATGTGTTGTTGGATTTGGTTTGCTACTATTTTGTTGAGAATTTTTGCATCTATATTCACAGTGATATTGGTCTGTCATTTTCTTTTTTTGTAGTATCTTTGCCTGCTTTGGTATCAGGGTGATGGTGGCCTCATAGAATGAGTTTGGGAGTGTTCCTCCCTCTGCAGTTTTTTGGAAGAGTTTCAGAAGGATAGATGTTAACTAGTCTATAAATGTTTGATAGAATTCACCTGGGAAGCCATCTGGTCCTTGACTTTTGTTTCTTGGGAGTTTCTAAATCACAGATTCAATTTCAGTACTTGTAATTGGTCTGTTCATATTTTCTATTTCTCCCTGGTTCAGTCTTGGATGGTTGTACCTTTCTAACAATTTGTCCATTTCTTCTAGGTTGTCCATTTTATTGGTGTATAGTTGCTTGCAGTAGTCTTTTATGGTCCTTTGTATTTCTATGGTGCCAATTGTAACTTCTCCTTTCTCATTTCTAATTTTATTGCTTTGGGCCCTCTCCTTTTTTTCCTTGATGAGTCTGGCTACAGTTTCATCAATTTCATTTATCTTTCAATGAATCAGCTTTCAGTTTTATTGATCTTTTCTATTGTTTTCTTAGTCTCTATTTCATTTATTTCTGCTTTGCTATTTCTAAATTCTTATTTTCTCTCTTATTAATGAAAATGTTGCATGCTAAATACACTCTTCTATACCTTACATTTTTTAGAAAAATCAATTTGTATTTTTGTTTTTAAATTTAAGTTTTAAATATCTGTTTAAACTTTTAGTTTCGTGATCAGTAGATTCACATACAATTGTAAAGAAATAATAATGAGAAATGCCATGTACACTTCACCCACTTTCCCTCCATGGTCACATCTGCAAAGCTGTAGGGCAATACTACCACCCATACTGACATTGATACAGAGCATTGCTGTCATCACAAGGATCCCTCATGTTGCCCTTTCACAGCCACACCCACTTCCTCACCCCAACCACTCCTTATCTCCTGGCAAGTGCTAATCTGACCTCCATTTCTGTAATTTTTTCATTTCAAGAATGTTATATAAATGGAAACAGATAGTATATTACCTTTTGAGACAGGTTTTTCACTTAGCATAATTATCTGGAAATTCATCCAGATTATTGTGTATGTCAATAGTTCATTTATTTTTATTGTTGAGTCATATGCCATGATATGGATGTAACATGTTTGTTTCACCATTTAACCATTGAAGGACATCAGGGTTGTTTCCAGTTTTTGGCCATTACAAATAAAGCTGCTATAAATATTTATGTACAGGTTTTGGGGTGCACATAAGTTTTCATTTCTCTGGGATAAATGCTCAGGAGTGTAATTGCTGGATCATCTGATAGCTACATATGTAGTATTTTAAGAAACTTCTGAACAGTTTTCTAGAGTGGCTCTACCATTTTACATTCCCAATCAGCAATGTATGAGTGACCCAGTTTCTCACTGTGCTTCTAATTTGCATTTCTCTAATGGCTAATAATGCTGAACTTGTTTTCATTGTACTTATTTGCCATCTGTGCATCGTCTTCATTGAAATATCTATTCTTGTCTTTTGCTCATTTTTCTAATTGGATTGTTTGCTTTTTTACCATTGAGTTTTGTGAGTTCTTTATATATTGTAGATACTAGTCCTTTGTGGGATATGTGGTTTGCAAATATTCACTTTCAAATTTATCTTTTCACCCCTCATTTATTTAAATGTCATTTCCCCTCTGTTTAATGTAAATTCTATGAGATTCCAGTGGAGTTCCATGAGACAGACCCATGTTGCCTTACTCCCTATGACATCCTCAGCCACCAGAGATGATGCTGGTTACATGGAGAGTGGGGAGTAGGTGCAAAAAATGATAGTATATGTTTAGTGAATTTTATATAGTCGAAATCACACTACATGTAGTTTTTTTTTTAATATCTAGTTTTAAAAGTACATTTATTGCTTATTTCTGGTTTCAAATAATACAAGTTAATTATAGAAATAGGGAAAATGAGCATAACACAGAGGAAGTGATCGCTTGTGACAATATCACCTGGAGATAAGCATGTCTGTTTATATACATACACTAAAGTAAAATGCATTTGGACATATATGGATATATGTAGCTTGCTTTTAGCCCTGATTAGTTTTCATGGATCTTGATAGAAGGCATGAGACAAAGAATGTCATTACTTTCAAAATAGCAGGCAGCCTGAGCATCAGCCTGTTTGTGACATGGAGAGCCTGGATGACACCCCATAGGCAGTGAGTTGCACTGCAGGAGAAGAACATGAGCTTGGGGAAACCCACTGCTTTTTATAACAGGCAGTAAGCCCTGCTCTTTGTCCCAGAGAGGACATTACCTCATGCCTCAGCGTTGCTTGCTGCAAACACAACCCTGAGACATGGCCTGGACAAAAAGGAGTCAAGCCCTCAAATTCTTGGAACACCTGATAAGATGTGGGAGCAGTCGTGGGGAACTGTCTCTCTCAACACATGTATGCCATGTAACTTTTACCTATGCAGGAGCATAGTTTACAATGTTTTGTAACATAGGTCTTTTGAGTAGCAAAAATATATTAACATTTTGTTATATTTATAATATGCATAACATGTACATGTCTATGTATATATACAGCTTTAAATATTTGAAATCAGGGTATTTAATGTTTTGTAACATACTTTTTTAGTTAGCAAAATTATATTAGCATAATATATGTCATAATTTTTAAAGATTGCATATTATTATTATATATGAATAACTGCAGTTTCTTTAAATGAATTTTTATTGTATATTTAAATTGGCAGTGAGAATTTTATAGGCAAAATTTCTTGACCATAAGATGATTTTGGAATTACTGTTTTGTGTGTGTGATGAGAACACTAAAGATCTACCCTCTTAGCAAATTTTAAGTCTACCATACAATATTGTTAACTATAGTCACATTGTTGTACATTTGATCTCCAGAATTTATTCATCCTGCATAACTGAGACTTTGTACTCCTTGACCACCATCTGCCCATTTCCCCTACCCTCAAGCCTCTGGTAAGCACCATTCTACTTTCTGTTTCTATGAGTTGAACTATTTTAGATTCCACATATAAGTGAGATCATGCAGTACTTATCTTTTTGCACTTGGCTTATTTCACTTAGCATAATGTTCGCCTGGTTCATCTATGTTGTCACAAAAGGGCAGGATTTCCTTATTTATTCATTTGTCTGTCAGTGGACACTTATATTGTTTGCTTATCTTGACTATTGTAAATCATGCTGCAATGAACATGGGAGTACAGACATCACGCTGAGATCCTGATTTCATTTCCTTTGGGTATATGCCAAGAAGTGGAATTGCTGGATCATATGGTAGTTCTATTTTTTAATATTTTGAGGAACCTCCATAGTAGCTTTTTATAGTGGCTGAACCAATTTACTTTCCCACCAACAGTGTAGGAGGGTTCCCTTTTCTTCATATCCTCACCAACATTTGTTATCTTTCCTCTTTCTGATAGCAGTCATCCTAAAAGGTGTGAGGTCATATCTTGTGATTAAGATTTGCATTTCCCCGATGATTGGGTTAGAAATGGAGCACTTTTCATGTACCTGTTGGTCATCCAGTCATATTCCTTAAGCCAGCTGGGAAGATCTACCTTATTCTGACATTGATAATAAGACTAAAAGGGGGCTAAAAGCATTGGGTTTGGAGTTTGACGTATATGCATTAGAATCCAGTTACCCATTAGAGCTGTGTGGCTTTAGCTACATTTTTAACCTTTTCTGAGTCTATTTCTACATCTATAAAATGGGATAACCATTCCTATGGGACTTCTTTGAGCATTCAAGGAGATTATCTTTGTAAACATTTAGCTCAACATCTGAGATCTAGTAATACGTATTTGCATAGTTGAGAGGAATGAATTTATTCAGAGCAAACAGCTGTCAACTTTGCCTGCCTCGAACAGAAATCATTATTGATTGGACCTACTATGTTAGCCTTTGCTAACCTGGATTTTCAGTAATTGGATAGTTAAGAAAATACTAAATGATGTTTTTAGTATCTTCTTCCACAGCAAACGCCAGAAGCACCTGGGTAAGAGCTGCCTGCATGGTGATTTCAAGGGTGTCCTTTCCTCAGAAAGCGTGTTTCGGTTTTGTGGAGGAGGGCTGAGCTGGAAGACCCCAGAGGGCGACGAGCTGGAGGCAGTGGTTTTGGAAAAGGAGACCAGAGCTTGGCCCTCAGTGAGGTTGGGGGTCCAGGAAAGAGAGGGCCCTGGAGTAAGAGGAGGTACAGGCTTTGGGGTTTTGTGAAAGTGAGTGTGTGTATATATGTGTGTGAGTGTGAGTGTGTGTGTGTGTGTGTGTGTGTGTACACACAGGGCTGGAGGACCCCCTGGCCCTTGGGGGCTCAGTGTGGACTGCTAATAAAGGGACACCTGTAGAGACTGGTGGCACTGCTCAGTGGCATCAAGAGTCTGAGGAGAAGACAACAATCTCCTCCAAGAGCTCTAAGTCAGCCTGGAGCCAAGCCCGCAGCTGCCCAGGGCAACTGCGAGCATGTGTAAAGAAGCACATCAGGAGCACCAAAGGCCCACCTGCCCCATCACCAGTTTTCTGGTACTCACAGGTGACAAAGAGGACATTTCCTGCTGTCCCAGGTGGCCAGGAACTCAGTACAGCTTATCTGATTAAGAGAAACAATGAATAGATGAATGGATAAAGAAGATGTGGCACATATATACAATGGTATATTACTCAGCCATCAAAAGGAATGAAACTGAGTTATTTGTAGTGAGGTGGATGGACCCAGAGACTGTCATACAGAGTGAAGTAAGTCAGAAAGAGAAAAACAAATACTGTATGCTAACACATATATATGGAATCTAAAAAACAAACAAACAAAATAAATGGTCAGAAGAACCTAGGGGCAAGACGAGAATAAAGATGCAGACCTACTAGAGAATGGACTTGAGGATGTGGGGAGGGGTAAGGGTAAGCTGTGACAAAGTGAGAGCATGGCATGGACATATATACACTACCAAACGTAAAATAGATAGCTAGTGCGAAGCAGCTGCATAGCACAGGGAGATCAACTCGGTGCTTTGTGACCACCTAGAGGGGTGGGATAGGGAGGGTGGGAGGGAGGGAGACGCAAGAGGGAAGAGATATGGGGATATATGTATATGTATAACTGATTCACTTTGTTATAAAGCAGAAACTAACACAGCATTGTAAAGCAATTATACTCCAATAAAGATGTTAAAAAAAGAGAGAAATAATGAAATGTGTCATTTACAAAATAGAAGTGGAAATATACAAAAATTAAGTGGCAAGAAGTCAAGGAACACTGCACATGTGTCATCTACCTGAGAGTGGGAAAGATTCTGAATCAGAATCTGGGCAAAGCACTCCAGGTGAGCATTGTGGTCCTCAGCCAGACCCACAGGTGCTAGGGGGAGCCCTATGCGGCTCGAGGTCACCACCCAAGGTGCTGGCTCAGCCCCAGGCCAACTCAGGAGAAATTCAGGGAATTGTTCAAGCCTGTGAAGGCCATGAGATAACAGTGCTTTCAAGGAGGCATCTGATCCTAGGTTGGAGGCTGTTGGAATTTGCACAGCATGGCTGTGAAGAAAGAGAGAGTGACATTGCAGCTGCCAACATTCACAGAGATTGCTGAGGATGGGGTCATCTGCCTCGCCATGCTCTCTAGGGATGCAATGTGTCCCACTTGTGAACAAATGGAGGTCTTACCTCTCCAAAGCAACATAGGGGTGGCCACTTGGGGAAGATTTGGGTAGCCTGATGGCTGTGGATCCCATTTCACAGAGTGGATCCATGCCTGCCCTGCCACTCTGCCTTAAGGGCCCGAAAGGTAGGTGTCCTCTAGTTCCACTTAGTGACTCCTGGTAGGCACTAAGCCCATGTTTGCAAAGAACCCAGAAAATGGACAGAGGGCTTTACGTTCTCTTGTGCTTTTTAATATCACCATAGCTTGCCCTGACATTCCTTATGAAGGAACGAGTAGAAACCTGACAATCCTCAGTTTAAATTAAAAACTAGAGGTATGAACATGGAAAAAAAAAAAAAAAAGAAAGAAAGTAAGGGTTAAAATGAAATTTCTGGTACCCACAGGCAAAGGAAGGCAGGGACATTCTTGCATATTTTAAGGACAAGTGTGTGAGGGTATAAGAAAATGCAGGTATTTGTCCATTTGTTTTGTAATTCACAAAGCACTTTCACATTCATCGTTCTCATTTAGGAAAAATTGGTTTTGAGGGGTATGAATTATGATTCCTATTTTATGCATAGAGGAAAAATAATATTTGAAATGGTGAAGAAACTGTGACAAGCCCACCTGGGAAGTAGCAGATAGGGGTTGGTGGTAAATGTTTAACAATCAGCTTTCTGGAAAACAACAAACAAATAAACCTTGATCAATGTTTGCCGATTTCTGTGGTGTCAATGTTCCACCACAGCTAATTTTAAGCTACTAAGAAAATCAGTCTCACAAAATCCCTGACAATTTAACCAGCTCTTGTGAGCTGGTACTGAGGTAGGAGATAGATGGACCCCAGGCTGAGTAGCTGCAGCCAGTCTCTGTGCTGACACTTTTGAGATAAGGAACTAGCAGCAGCATCAGGCCTGATTGGGTGAAAGACAAAATGACCACATTTTTCTCACTCTTGTGGTCAAGGGGATTTCCCAGACCACACATGTGCGGAGAAGGTGGTCAGTCTAGAAAAGGGGTCAAAGGAGGAAGGAGCTGCCAGGCTGTAATCTGTGCTGCCAACCTCCCAGAAACCTTTCTGTTGGAATCCATCTTGACTGAGGGACGCACACTCACCCACCAGGAAGGACCCTGAGTCAAGCCAAATATGGGCACAAGCAAGATGATTGACCAGAGACAACCAGGAAGACTACTCCCATATAAGCAATCTAACCCACCCCCATTCCACACAACTCATTCCGCCAGTTCACCGTGTGTTCTTCCACATGTAATTTGCTTCTAATAAACACTTTATCTGCTTCACAGTCTGTCTCTTTGCTGAATTCTTTCTTCAAAGAAGATGAGGACCAAGGTCCTGCTTCAAGCTGCCACATCCCCCCACCCCCACACTGCTGAGACCAGTACCAGCTAGCTCCAGCATACACTGCTTGATAAAGAACCTGAGTGCATGTCTTTCATTTTGTCCTGACTGCTTCCTCGCTGCCAGGGGATATTTAGGAGTAATAATTGTCATCCCCAGGAAGCAATGGGGAGGTGCTTGAAGTTGATAGGAAATTTTGTATTAAATATAAAATACTGCATGGATTAGTATGTCTTGAGCCTTTAGATGCTAATCCCTACTTACACTGTAAGGTCAAAATTGGTTCATTTTCTTGAGTTGTGTTTTTTTTTCTTGGGGGCTGCCAATAATACTTTTGCTGCATCCATGAGCCTTTGTGGTGATGCTGGTTTCTGGCAGCCCAGCTATATTTCTCAAATTTCTGTGAGTACCCCTGAAGTCTTGGGAATTGGAAGGATGGTGGCCAGACCTCTTGGAGAAGCCCTCATGCAGATTTCCCGTCTGCACTGAGCTGCTGTCTGTCTGTGTTTGTGGTTTGTGCGCTGCGTGGGGAGCGTGTTGCCAGGGAGACAGGGCCAACCTGAAGGGAGGCAGTGGGAGTCCTTTTGCAGAGTCTCAGGAACTGGAGCTGGTTGCCTTTCCTGTGACTGGAAGGCCTTCTGCCACATGACGCTGCAGCAGGAGATACTGTGTGATGCGAGGGGTAGACGAGTGACTGCTGTGATCGTGGCAACCCTGCTGCACTGATGACATGAGGCTGCCCTTAATGCTCCACCAGAGCACCAGTCTTCCCATGGGAAATGCAGTGTGACATCTCTCAGGGCTTTGGCCTCCATCACCTATTTTAAAGTCATCTTCAACCCTGCATCTGCCATTTTAGGATGAACATATGGGTGGTTAATCACCATGTATCGACATTTCCAGTTAACCTGCACACAGAGTTTAGCTTCCTGACTCTGCATGTATTTCCTCTGGAAAAATAAAGAGTTGTCTCAGGCTTTCTTTCTGATACCACAGAATAAACTGAACCCCAGAGTCAGCGCTGCGGGAACGTGGTGGTCCTGAGGTCCTGATATCCCACTGCTGCTTCCAAGATGCCTAACTTCTCTCTTTTCACTTTCTCATCTGCAAAATTGCAGACAATACTTCCGGTCTCATAGGGGTTTGATGTGGAAATTAATCAGTTGCTCCAAAGAAAATGCTTCTCACCGTCTCTGTCTCCTGGAATCACTCTGTAAATGCTGGTCCAACCTCCCAACCAAATTGCCAGTAGCAGTCAGATTGTATACAGGCTGTAAGGTTCTAATCCCCACATTTGTCCCCATCTTTTGTCAACTTGATCCAGCCCACACATTCTCTCTCCTGCCTCTCTACCCTAGGGGTCCCAGCCTGGCTTTTCTACAATATTTCAATTGATTAAAATCTATAGTTCTTATGTCCCGCTACATGATAATGCATTTTTAAAACTAAGATGAAAACTTCTAGTTATAAAATAAATAAGTCATGGGAATATAATGTACAACATGGTGATTATAGTTAATAGTACTGTATTGTATATTTCAAAGTTGCTAAGACAGTAGATCTTAAAAGTTCTTACCACAAGAAAAAAGAATTGCGGTGATGGATGTTAACTAGACTTAATGTGATGATTATTTTGCAATATAGACATATGTCAAATCACTACATGGTACAACTGAAACTAATATGTTATAGGTCGATTACATCTCAAACATTTTAAAAACTGAAGTTATTTAAGTTAATTTCCTTTGAGAATTTGCCGATTTTGTAGAACCACTGGAGGAACTTTGAAGCATGCCAAACTATACAAATCGTCATCAGTGCAACTGGAAGAACAGTGTTGCTCTGGACAAAACATCAGATATCTGAGTAATTATTAATGCAAAACCATGTGGTCGTCCGAGAAATAGAACATCCCTGGGCCATGAAGAGCCTCTCGTTGGCCTTTGGACTGAGCTTGGAAGACAATGTTTTTTTGTTTGTTTGTTTGTTTTGCAGTACGTGGGCCCCTCTCTGTTGTGGCCTCTCCCGTTGCGGAGCACAAGCTCCGGACGCGCAGGCTCAGCAGCCATGGCTCACGGGCCCAGCCACTCCGTGGCATGTGGGATCTTCCCGGACTGGGGCACAAACCCATGTCCCCTGCATCGGCAGGCGGACTCTCAACAGCTGCGCCACCAGGGAAGCCCTGGAAGACAATGTTTTAAGGTTAAGTTCCCAATGCAGTGGCACTCTTTTAATAAACCCACATGGCGAGCTAGTATTCCAGGTCACCGGGAGGATCGTCACTTAGAAGAGAAGGTATTTCTAGGGCAAAACTTGCTCTGCTAGGCAGTATCCTGCATGTTTGCCTGAGCAATCAGCACTTATTAGAGGTATAAAACAAGTTTCAGGTGTGTCCCTGTTCTTGACCTGGGGCACAGAGAAGTGTCAGTTCAAGCTGGCACACCGAGCAGGGTGTCTGGAGACCCCCAGCTGCCTGGGTGTAGGGAGGCATGCTTTTACTCTTTACATGGTGACAAAAGTAGGCCCTAGATAGGGACCAAAGGACAAGCTGAGCAGCCAGACCTGAAAGCACAAAGCTCAGGGCAGTTCTAGGGTGTCACAGCAGGTTTCTGTGAAACTTCACTCTGAGCTCTTCAACTACCTGGCTCATTTCCTAACTCTCTCTCAGCCACGCTCTCCTTGGTTCAAATTTTTGAGAAAGCATTTGATTGGCCACTGGGCATTGAGTCGTCAGCAGGTTGGTTCCCTCTGGCCCAGTCAGCCGTTGTCGGGTTGGGTGGTAGGGAGGGATAATGGGCATCTTCCTGGCATGGCTCCGTCCTTCCAGAGCTGCGCGCTGCAGACACCTTAGCTGCTCCCGTCGCCCTTGAGATGAGGTCAAGCTCCTTTGCAAGGTCTTTCTAGATCTCTTCACTCCTCACTCACTGGTTTCATCATACACATCCTCCCTCCAGGGCTGGCTGCAAAATGTGCAAGCCCAGCACACAGTGAAAATGTGGAAGCCCCTTGTTCAAATAAGTAGGGAAAATGTGCCTTAAATTTACTTCGAAAGCTTTTTTCTTTCTCAGGTATGTTCCTTCTCCGCTTCTAATGGTGTTTATTTATTTATCTTCTTTTGTGTTTAATGATCTAAGGAAAAAACTGAGTTGTCATGAATGTTATTGTTCATCTTTATACTGGGCAATGCCAAGTTTAAGTGCAAACAGCAGAGCATCTGGCTTGTATGCAGTCACTGAAATGACACAGTTTAGGTTTCCTGGCTGGTCCTGGGAGGCTTCCTCAAGCTGTCTAGTAGAGTTGGGCACAGACACTCAAGGAGGGAAGGAGGCAGAGAAGACCCCAGGCACACAGCTGGCTCAGGGAGTGCTCCCAGGCTCCCTGGGTCCCTACCTATGACTTGGTGTCCTGGCACTGGTTTGACCAGGGCTGCTGAGTTCCCCCTTGCCAGCTTCAGAACAGATGTGCTATGCTCCAGGTGAGGGGAGATCTGGGGAAGCAGAGCGCCCCCATTCTCATGGGACCACTGTGCCCACCCATGGCAGATGGCTGACTCCCACAGGGATCTTCGCCTGGATCAGGGATGAGCAAGAGGTTCACTCCAGCCAAGAGGTGACCTCCCACTGGCTGCCTACCAGGGTGTGCAATGGTACAGCCAGCCTAGAGCTGGGGGAGCTGAACAGGTCCACCTCATGCCACCTGAGATGCTGCAGGCATGCCCATGTGAGCCTGGATCTCTGATAGGAGAGGAGAGCAGCTGAGGTCACAGCATGGGGACAGGGCATCTGAGCCAGATCCCCGCAAAGGCAAGCGGAAGCAAGAAGGTGAGAACTCATCCTGCGGAGGCAGATGGAGGTGGAACCACATGAGCTAACCTCCCTGGGCATACTCCACTGCTCCACTGACTCTGCTTACAAAACACAAAGTCAAAAGATACAATTATTAAGAATTTTGAGATGGTGAGAGTGGACCGCGGCATTAAACCCTAAGCATGTGCTACAGCTTTGGTCTCCGTCAGCAGGCGGGCGCCATCTCCTTCTTGCTCCTTCTGTGGACAGGCTTTACTTCACCTCCCAGCCAGCTCACATGCTTTCCCTTTGCTTGGGGGAAAGCTCCCACAACCCCTTTGCCACTTTCTGGACTTAGCTAAAATATCACTTCCTGCAGGAGTCTCCCTGACCCACCCAAGCTGGAGCAAGGGCTCCTTAGACCCCTAGATCTCCTAGATGTGGATGTAATTGCTGTTTCCTGAGCTGTGCACTATCTGGGACTGCTTCTGTCCTCCTCCTTGCTGTGTGCCAATATGTCACGGGCACATGCAATCACCCAATAAATACTTGCTAAATGAACGAATGAAGGAGCTAGCAGAGGATGAAGTATGCCTCAATGTCTGGAATGGTCTGGAACCTTCTGATTGTGGATATAGGAAAGCAAATCTGGAGAAATGGCCCACTGTCCTTGACATTCCAGGAGAGTGGGGTCCATGCCCCTCTGACTGACCCATAACGCATGGAAACAAACTATCAAATGGTTTTTTTCTGCATGGAATGATGAGCTCGTCTATGGTATTAGTGAATAAGGATATTGTATTTTTATCTTTAGGAAACCACTGATATCTAAACACTCTCTAAATTATCAGGAAGCATCAAGAGCTTAGACAATGTGCATTTATGTCAGAATGGTAACAGAAAACCCAACAAGAAATTGGATTCTGTGGTGCTGTTTTTGATGTTTTGTACATCATTTCAATCTCCACTTATTAACTTTTCATTATGGAGAATTTCAAACACACAAAAATGCAGAAAGAGTCATATAATGACCTTCCTTGCACTCTCATGGGGACTTCCTGCTTATCAACATTTTACCAATCTTGTTTCCTGGATCCCCCAGCTTTTTTTTTTTTTTCTTCTGAAGCATTTTAAAGTAAATCTCAGATATGGTGGTAGATTCCTACCCCTGTGAGACAGTTGCTCTCTGCTCCAGCACCTAGAATATTGACTGCCATTCTAGTGGTAGCACTTTAGGGCTGTCGCAGAAGCACAGGTGAAGCAGTAGGGAAGAGGGGAGGGTGGGTTGCTGACAGCAGCATTGAAAAGGGTCTGTTCAATTACCCTGCCTGTCTGAAAAGAGAAAGGCAGGGGGGCAAGGATCTTGCTCCAGGAAACATAGAGTGGTATGAAAAGGAACTCCAGCAGCTGCTGCCATACCTGGAACTGGAGAAACCACTTAAAACTCGGCGGGTGAGGGTCTAAAAGTTCAAGGGAGGAAATGACTTATCACAGGTAGCACCCTGAATGGAGCTTGTGTCTGGGACAGTTAGGGACATGTGTTCACCATATAGAGCCTGGGACTTAAAACTTGTAGGTTCACTTACAGATGGCAGATCTGTCATGGATTGTGAAGGGAGCCTGAGCATTTATGGGGCTTGATCTTCAACTCTGAGACCCCAGCACACCACCGACTGCCTGTTTCATGAGGGCTGCGGGGGCTTGGAAAGGCAGAGGACCCATCACACAGCACAACAGCCCTGGGTTGCTGAGTGGGACCTGACACCGCAGTAAAAAGAACAAGCTCTTTCCGCCCAGGTTAGTGGGTCTCAACTGGGGGAGGTGCAGGCCTGGGGTGTGTTTTTCACATTTCCCTCTCTCCTGCTCTCCCAGCCCAAACAACTCTGCAAAGCCCCAAACCAATCAGCTGACCCTTTCTCTGAGGCACAAAACTACTCACTTCTTTTGTACTCCATCATTTCTTGTTTCTTACCACTTATCACATTGTGTTGAACTAGCAGGATGTGTGGATTTTTCCCCCCAGACTGAAGGGAGGATCACTTTTTTTAAAAATCACCTTTGTATCATCCACTAGCATGCTACATAGCAGGTGATGGAAGCAATAAGAATGTTTGTTACATAAATAAACAAAGTTGTTTAAAGAAAAAAACCCCTTAGTGTCACAGTGTATACATGTACAATGTACAAATTTGGTACTTCCCCCACTTTAAGCAAGCCAAGTGTTAAGATGTTACAGTGCCATAGGTCTCACCCACTTCAGGCAAATTTAATATATGAATTCAGCACTAAACGTGCTTTTCAAAAGGAATCTCATATTACAGAAAGGATTTCTTAAAAGTGGATTGTGTTGGGGAGAGATACCTTTACAATGGGAAGATCAGGTGGCTGTGTCTTTAACCTGAGTGCTCGGACTTAATGTAGGGACAATGGATCAAAGAACAGGATGAGATGCCGTGAGAAGAGCATGAGGTCCCTCAGGCCAAGGGAGATGAAGGGTATGATGCCTGCAGTGGGCTTTCAAAGGGTTTGAAAATGTGTTGAGAGAGAAAAGGTGTGATCAAGTACTGCAGAAGGTAAACAATTGTGAATGCAGGTGAGGGATACAAGGTTGCTAATTAACCTATGCCTCCAAGGCTTCTGTAGGTGTAAAAAATTTCAAAAAAGAAACTGGAGTGTGGGGGTGGTACGGAGAAAGAAGTTTCAGGAAGAGAAATGTATCTGATAAAGTGGGTGCCCTTTATCAGGAGGCAGGGCCAGCGGCTCTCAAAGAAGCTGCCCAGGGGGCTCTGACTTGGAGAGCATGCTGTCTGGCCCTTGGTCTGCAGACCAGGAGTTCCACCTGCTGATGAGACGCACCTGTTCTATTCATCCTGTCATCAGTCCCTCATCCTCCCCATCTGGGCAATGGTGGGGAACAGATGTCTCCCAGGGGTTATTCTGTTTCCAGTCTCACCTTCCCAGTCCATTCTCCATCCTGCTTCTAGTCTGTGAACCTAGTCACATGAAAAGATGGTTTAATATACTTCTAGAAGTTCCTGTTAACCAAAGAGTTAGTACAAGCCCTAGGCTCACTAGAGGGGCTCCCTGGAGGGGAGCTCCACTCCCTCATTCTGTGCAGCCATGCCAACCACTCGGACTCAAATTCCGGCTCACAAGACTTAGTGAACACTGAATCCAGGACCTTCTTATAATCCTCTTGAGGCTTCTGCTGGGCCTGCCCTTGCCCCACCAGCACAGTGCAGCTGCCTCCCTCTCCTCTGGGCTCCCTGTGCCCTATGAAACTCCCTGTGCAAGCACCCAGCACCCTGTAATGCCTGTGTGGTTTCTGGCACCCGCAGCGCAATGCCTGACCCAGGCCGAAGGAAAGATACTCGTGGGCAGAATTGGGATTGTGTAATTGACAGAGAGAACTTGAACTTGCCTATCCTCCAGTGCAGGGTTCCCTGGCCCAGCATTTCCTCTTCCTGTAGGAAAACAGCTCCACTATCTAAGTGGAGAGAAGAACGTGCTGGGTGAGCTGGACATTAGGGGGAGGCATGTGGCCCACGGCAGAGGCTCTGGAAGTAGACATAACTGGGAAGATAGCTCAGGATCCTGGGTCAGGACCTAACTAGGGTTTCTGGATGAAATATAGGATATCAAGGCAAATTTGAATCTCAGATAAACAACAAATGATTTTTGGATGTAATTATGACCCAAATATTGCACGGGGTATACTCATACTAAAAAATTAAAAATGACTTATGTGAGGTTCAGACTTAACTGGATGTCTATTTTTTCTTTTTCTCCTGAATATGGCAACTCTACATCTAACTCCTTTTTCTGTTCTTCTACAAAGCCTCCTTGTTCTGATGCACATATAGTTTTTAAAAAAATATTTGTTAAAAACTGTGATAAAAGAGGGCAGACAGCAGAAGCAAGAAGAACTACAACTCTGCAGCCTGTGGAACAAAAACCACATTCACAGAAAGACAGACAAAATGAAAAGGCAGAGGACTATGTGCCATTGAAGAGACAAGATAAAACCCCAGAAAAACAACTAAATGTAGTGGAGATAGGCAACCTTCCAGAAAAAGAATTCAGAATAATGATAGTGAAGATGATCCAGGACCTCGGAAAAAGAATGGAGGCAAAGATCGAGAAGATGCAAGAAATATTTAACAAAGACCTGGAAGAATTAAAGAACAAACACCTAGAAGAATTAAAGAACAAACAAACAGAGATGAACAATACAATAACGGAAATGAAAAATACACTAGAGGGAATCAATAGCAGAATAACTGAGGCAGAAGAACGGATAAGTGACCTGGATGACAGAATGGTGGAATTCACTGCTGTGAAACAGAATAAAGAAAAAAGAATGAAAAGAAATGAACACAGCCTAAGAGACTTCTGGGACAACATTAAATGAACAACATTCACATTATAGGGGTCCCAGAAGGAGAGGAGAGAGAGAAAGGACCCGAGAAAATATTTGAAGAGATTATAGTTGAAAACTTCCTTAACATGGGAAAGGAAACAGTGACCCAAGTCCAGGAAACACAGAGAGTCCCAGCCAGGAGGGACATGCCAAGACACTTAGTAATCAAATTGACAAAAATTAAAGAAAAAGAAAAGTTATTAAAAGCAACAAGGGAAAAATGACAAATAACATACAAGGGAACTCCCATAAGTTAACAGCTGATTTCTTAGCAGAAACTCTACAAGCCAGAAGGGAGTGGCATGATATATTTAAAGTGATGGAAGGGAAGAACCTACAACCAAGATTACCCAGCAAGGATCTCATTCAGATTCAATGGAGAAATCAAAAGCTTTACAGACAAGC
>NW_020175675.1:823299-843549 GCF_003031525.2 Neophocaena asiaeorientalis asiaeorientalis | reverse complement strand
AAAAATGGAAAAATCAAAAGCTTTACAGACAAGCAAAAGCTAAGAGAGTTCAGCACCACCAAACCAGCTCTACAACACAAGCTAAAGGAACTTCTCTAAGTGGGAAACACAAGAGAAGAAATGGACCTACAAAAATAAACCCATAACAATTAAGAAAATGCTAATAGGAGCACACATATAGATAATTACCTTAAATGTGAATGGATCAAATGCTCCAACCAAAAGACATAAGCTCACTGAACAGATACAAAAATAAGAGTCATATATATGCTGTCTACAAGAGACCCACTTCAGACCTAATGACACATACAGACTGAAAGTGAGGGGATGAAAAAAGATATTCCATCCATGCAAATGGAAATTCAAAGAAAGCTGGAGTAGCAATACTCATAACACATAAAATAGACTTTAAAGTAAAGACTGTTACAAGAGATACTGACACTACATAATGATCAAGGGATCAATCCAGGAAGAGCACATAGCAATTATAAATATATATGCACTCAACATAGGAGCACTTCAATACATAAGGCAACTTCTAACAGCTATAAAAGAGGAAATCAACAGTAACACAGTAATAGTGGGGAAATTTAACACCTCACTTACACCAAAGGACAGATCATCCAGACAAAAAATTAATAAGGAAACACAAGCCTTAATGACACAATAGGCCAGATAGATTTAATTGATATTTTAGGACATTCCATCCAAAAACAGTAGATTACACTTTCTTCTCAAGTGCACACAGAACATTCTCCATGATAGATCACATCTTGGGTCACAAATCAAGCCTTGATAAATTTAAGAAAACCGATATCATACCAAACATCTTTGCCTATCACAATGCTATGAGATTAGAAATCAATTACAGGGAAAAGAATGTAAAAAACACAAGCACGTGGAGGCTAAACAATACATTACTAAATAGCCAAGAGATCACTGAAGAAATCAAAGAGGAAATCAAAAAATGATGCACCAAAAGCAGTTCTAAGAGGGAAGTTTATAGCAATACAATCCTACCTCAAGAAACAAGAAAAATCTCGAATAAACAATCTAACCTTACACCTAAAGGAACAAGAGAAAGAAGAACAAACAAAACCCAAAGTTAGTAGGAGGAAAGAAATCATAAAGGCCAGAGAAGAAATAAATGAAATAGCAACAAAGAAAACAATAGCAATGACGAATAAAAGTAAAGTTGTTTCTTTGAGAAGATAAACAAAATTGATAAATCTTTAGCCAGACTCATCAAGAAAAAGAGGGAGAGGACTCAAATCAATAAAAATAGAAATGTAAAAGGAGAGGTTACAACAGACACCACAGAAATACAAAGCATCCTAAGAGACTACTACAAGCAACTCTATACCAATAAAATGGACAACCTGGAAGAAATGGACAAATTCTTAGAAAAGTATAACCTTCCAAGACTGAACCAGGAAGAAACAGAAAATATGAACAAAACAATCACAAGTAATGAAATTGAAACTGTGATTAAAAATCTTCCAACAAACAAGTCCAGGACCAGATGGCTTCACAGGTGAATTCTATCAAACATTTAGAGAAGAGCTAGCACCCATCCTTCTGAAACTCTTCCAAAAAACTGCAGAGGAAGGAACACTCCCAAATTCATTCTATGAGGTCACCATCACTCTGATACCAAAACCAAACAGAGATACTACAAAAAAAGAAAATTACAGACCAATATCACTGGTGAATATAGTTGCAAAAATCCTCAACAAAATATTAGCAAACAGAATCCAACAGCACATTAAAAGGATCATACACCATGATCAAATAGGATTTACCCCAGGGATGCAAGGATTCTTCAATATATGCAAGTCAACCAGTGTGATACACCATATTAACAAATTGAAGAATAAAAACCATATGATCAACTCAATAGATGCACAAAAAGCTTTTTACAAAATTCAACACTGATTTATGATAAAACCTCTCCAGAAAGTGGGCACAGAGGGAACCTAGCTCAACCTAATAAAGACCATATACGACAAACCCACAGCAAACATCATTCTCAATGGTGAAAAACTGAAAGCATTTCCTCTAAAATCAGGAACAAGACAAGGATGTCCACTCTCACCACTCTTATTCAACATAGTTTGGGAAGTCCTAGCCATGGCAATCAGAGAAGAAAAAGAAATAAAAAGAATACAAATTGGAAAAGAAGAAGTAAAACTGTCATTGTTTGCATATGACATGATACTCTACATAGAGAATCCTAAAGATGCTACCAGAAAAGTACTAGAGCTAATCAATGAATTTGGTAAAGTTGCAGGATACAAAATTAATACACAGAAATATCTTGCATTCCTATACACTAACAAAAAAAGATCGGAAAGAGAAATTAAGGAAACAGTCCCATTCACATTGCAACAAAAAGAATAAAATACCTAGGAATAAACCTACCAAAGGAGGTAAGAGACCTGTACTCAGAAAACTATAAGACACTGATGAAAGAAATCAAAGATGACACAAACAGATGGAGAGATATACCATGTTCTTGGATTGGAAGAATCAATACTGAAAATGACTATACTACCCAAAGCAATCTACAGAGTCAATGCAATCCCTGTCAAATTACCAGTGGCATTTTCTACAGAGCTAGAACAAAAAAATCTTAAAATTTGTGTGGAGACACAAAAGACCCCAAATAGCTAAAGCAATCTTGAGGGGAAAAAAATGGAGCTGGAGGAATCAGGCACCCTGAATTCAGACTATACTACAAGGCTACAGTAATCAAGACAATATGGTACTGGCACAAAAACAGAAATATAGATCAATGGAACAGTATAGAAAGTCCAAAGATAAACCCACGCACCTATGGTCAACTAATCTATGACAAAGGATCCAAAGATATACAATGGAGGAAAGAAAGTCTCTTCAATAAGAGGTGCTGGGAAAACTTGACAGCTACATGTAAAAGAATGAAATTAGACACTCCCTAACACCGTACACAAAAATAAACTCAAAATGGATTAAAGACCTAAATGTAAGACCAGACACTATAAAACTCTTAGAGGAAAACATAGGAAGAACACTCTTTGACATAAATCACAGCAAAATCTTTTTTGATCCACCTCCTAGAGTAATGAGAACAAACCCCAAAATAAACAAATGGGACCTAATGAAACTTCAAAGGTTTTGCACAGCAAAGGAAACTACAAACTTGACAAAGTCTGTAGTTTCTCAAACCTTTCTCCCTGTTTTCTTCTAAAAGTTTTATAGTCTTAGCTCTTATGTTTAGGCCTTTGAGTTCTAATAAATTTTTTTAAGGTTTTTATTTATTTATTATTATTATTTGGTTACATTGGGTCTTCGTTGCAGTGCGTGGGCTTCTCATTTGCAGTGGCTTCTCTTGTTGCAGAGCACAGGCTCTAGGCATGCGGGCTTCAGTAGTCATGGCACATGGGCTTAGCTGCTCCACGTCATGTGGAATCTTCCTAGACCAGGGATCGAACCCATGTCCCCTGCATTGGCAGGCAGATTCTTAACCACTGCACCACCAGGGAAGTCTCTCTGATAAAATTTTCCATATGATGTAAAGTAAGGGTCCAACTTCATTCTTTTATATGTGCATATATTGTTTTCTCAGCACTATTTGTTGAAAAGATATTCCTTTCCTCATTGAGTTGTCTTGGAACCCCTGTCAGAACTCATTTGTCCTTATGTTCAAAGATATATTTCTGAGCTACCTATTCTATTTCATTGATCTGTCTTTATGCAAAAACCACAATGTTTTGATTACTGTAGCTTTGTACTATATTTTGAAATCAGGAAGTGTGAGACCTTCAACTTTTTTCTGCTTTTTCAAGACTGTGCTGGCAGTGCAGGCTCCTCCTCTGGGCTCCACTTCTGCTGGAGATGGGAGATGCAGCCCAGCCAGCGACTTTTCCTCCCTGTGAACTTCTAAGGGGGCCATCTGACCTTATCCTACCACAGTGGCCAGGCCACCACCGCCCACTCATTCAGGAGCAGGGTGTTGCAGCTGCAGTCCTGGCCTTGGTGTTTGGCAAGCAGAAGCCCCAGTGTGCCAGGATCATGCAGCCCCTCTCCCAGCCTGGCAAGCCCTGGGCATGAACCGTGCTGAGGGAGGATGGCAGCCTATGGGATGGAGAAGAGCAGCAAGAAGAAGACTGAGAAGAAACTTGCTGCTCGAGAAGAAGCTAAATTGTTGGCAGGCTTCATGAGCATCATGAATAACATGTGGAAACAGTGATTTAAATCCACCACGAACTGTAGTTGAATCTACAGTCTACCCAGGGATTTGTACCCAGGGTCAACTTGACATCATGCTGGGAGGTACTGATTACAGAACCTTGTTGACAAGCTACATAAATCCAAAGAAAATATTGTGTGATGTGATCCTTAAAGTCCAGCAAAGAAAGATACCTGCTCATCATATTGTCCTTGCTGCAGCCAGTCATTTTTTTTAACTTAATATTCACAGCTAACATGCTTGAATCAACGTCCTTTGAAGTAGAACTCAAAGATGCTGAACCTGACCGTTATTGAACAACTTGTGGAATTCGCTTATACTACTAGAATTTCTGTGAATAGCAACAATGTTCAGTCTTTGTTAGATGCAGCAAACCAGTACCAGATTGAACCTGTGAAGAAAATGTGTGTTGATTTTTTTGAAAGAAGAAGTTGATGCTTCAAATTGTCTTGGTATAAGTGTGCTAGCAGAGGGTCTAGAGTGTCCTGAATTGAAAGCAACTGCAGATGACTTTATTCATCAGCATTTTACTGAAGTTTATAAAACTGATGAGTTTCTACAACTTGATGTCAAGTGAGTTACACATCTTCTCAACCAGGACACTCTGACTGTAAGAGCAGAGGGTCAGGTTTATGATGCTGCAGTCAGGTGGTTGAAATATGATGAACCTAAGTGCCAGCTATTTATGGTTGACATCCTTGCTAAAGTCAGGTTTTGTCTTGCATCAAAGAATTTCTTAAGTAAAACAGTACAAGCTGAACCACTTATTCAAGACAATACTGAATGCTTTAAGATGGTAATAAGTGGAATGAGGTATCATCTCCTGTCTCCAGAGGATCGAGAAGAACTGGTAGAAGGCACAAGTCCCAGAAGAAAGAAACATGACTACTGCATTTGGAGGCTCCCAACCAGTCTTGTAGATATTTTAACCCAAAGTTGAAAAAACAAGATCAGTATTCTGCAGGACGCTGGAAGTGAGACTGTAACTTCAGAATTCTTATTTGATATCTTACTTTGCTCTTGTAAATGGCACATACTTAATGCTCTTCTGTATATTCAATCACAAGATTTTAGACTTCCAGTGGAAAATTTAAATAACTGAGGATATAATTACCAATGAAAACATCCTCATTCCATCCATTATTACTTATTCCCTAATGCTAATACCATTAGAATCCCATTACAATATTTATTAAATATTTCTATTAGAAGTACCAGCTTCTCCTTCTTTCTTCTAAAAACTTCATCTTGAAAATTTTCACCATTTACTATTATTTAAATGTAATATTTTTATATAAATTGGTTGTCTTTATTATTTCTAATATTAAAACAATTGGGAAGGCTGATTTAATTATAGGTTATTCTTATTTACCTTGAATCTCCCAAGGCTAACATTATTTCATTATTCAAGTAGACTGCTTAATAATAAGTACTGTATAAGCATTGTTTTAAAATTCTTGAACTTAATATTTTCAGAGATGTTAAAATGGTTTTAACTATCATTAAATGGAACCCATTGATGTGTGTCCTATACTAGCCCCAAATGATTATTTTCACTGAATTGATCTCCTTCAAAGAGAACAATTTAAGCAGTACTACTTAACTGAATTATCTAGAATTAAGCCAATATTCCTATAAACTCTTACCTTTAGATATTCCTTGAATATCATTTGTGAGAGGCGGCAAATATTTGTATTAATGACTGACTGAAAAATGGTAAGAAAGAAAATCTTAACATTGTTTCTAGTAGATAAGTTGATAAAGTAGTAGATAAAGAAATCTTGCTTTGCTATACTGAACTGAAATGATATTGTTCTTGTCATGGTCCTTTCATGAAGCCTGCTCAATCTCCCCTTCCCCACCTGTACCTGTTTTTAAAGTTTTCAAGTGCTTAATGATTACTAAAAGAGTTATTTATCTGAATCCTGTGCTCTATTCTCTTAGAATTGGTTTTCTCAAACTGTAGCATGGGAATATTTTATAATATTGATGCCAAAATAAAAGTCGACTTAATTGAAAAAAAAAAAAAGACTGTGCTGGCTATCAGGTCCCTTGATATTCCATCTGAATTTTTGGATGGATTTTTCTATTTTTGCATAACACACCACTGCAATTTTGACAAGGATTGCATTAAATCTGCAGATTGCTTTGGGAAGTATTAACATAGTAACTATATTAAGTCTTCCAATCCAAGTACACAGATGTCCTTTCATTTATTAAAAAATTTCTTTTGGTAACATTTTATAGTTTTCAATTGTATAAGTTTTTCACCTCCTTGGTTAAGTTTATTCTGAAGTATTTTCTTCTTTTTGATGCTATCGTAAATGGAATTGTTTTCTTAACTTCCTTTTCAGGTTGCTTATTGCTGCTGTATAAAAACACAAATGATTTTTGTCTGTTGATTTTGTATCCTGCAACTTTGCTGAAAAAGTTGCAAAAAAACCCCAATTGTCTCTTTGAAGGAGATCAGTTTTTCTTTGTGAGTGTGTGTGAGTGTGTGTGTAATCTTTAGAGTTTCCTACAGTATAAGATCATGTCATCTGTGAACACAGATAATTTTTCTGCTTCCTTTCCAATTATAATCAATTCCATTTCTTTTTCTTGCCCAATTGCCCAACTGCTTTGGCTAGGACTTTTAGTACTATACTGAATAAAAATGGTGAAAGCAGGCATCATTGTGTTGTTTCTCTAGTCAAGCCCTAGATTATGTGACTTTAGTATTCATTTATACTTCATCCATCCATTTATCAACCATTCACTGGGTTGGTGTTTCCTGAGATGTGATTGAGCAAGAACTTGTGCCAGCCAGAATTGAGATGCTGAAGGTGCAGGGATTCTTAGGGCAGCCTTTGCCCTTGGGGACCTCACAGTCTTCTCAGTAGAGACAAGTGTGGCTGTAGAACGCTGCATTACCAGTCATTCACTAATCACTGCTCCACTCTTTGCAGAAAGATTGAACAGCATCACCATACATGACTCAGGCATGGTCACATGACTTGCTCTGGCCAGTGAAATGTGAGCAGAGTTATGGGTGTCACTTCCTGAGAGAAGCTTGAAGGTGTGAGCATTGCCAGCACTGTTCTCTCTGCACAGGATCATGGACATAACAGGCTGCTCTGCTAACTGAGTCCCTGAGAGAAGACAACAGAGAGCAGAGTGCAGCTGACCTAGGGCTGATGTGTAGATAAAGTAAAGACCCATGAGATGTTGGGTCTTTTGTTACCACAGTATAATCTAGTTCATCCTGACAATACTGCACCAATCATGCAGATCTACTAGTAGCAGAAGCAAAATTCTCTAGTCTCCTGGAACTAAAAATATCATTTATTTTTCTTGTTCTTGACGGGGCTTTCTGATAGAACTGGTCTGATATGTCTAAATACACAAACTCCTTTTGTTAAGGTGTAAATATCACTCAGATATCTAATTCAAACTTTATAGTGTTTTGAATTTTATACGTTCTATGCTCCAGTCAGTTAACATTACCGTCATAGGAGATGTGAATGCTTAGCATCAAATAATGGTTACTCTAAACTCTTAATTGGAAAATCTGAATTTGAAAAGCTGTTTCCTCTTGACCACACCTCTAAGTAAGTGTCTGATTCAGAGAGGGAAATACAGGACAAAGCTAACCTATAATCACAACTAACAGTATTAGATGGCAGCCTATAGACTCAGGGTAGGGAAATGTTCACATATAGTAGTATCAATCATTATTCATTATTCATATATTTTTATTAATTTATAGTATTATAGATTATATAACATTACAGATTATTATCAGTCAGTCCTCTATTATTCTCTATCCTTGAAAGGGAGGTTTTAGGCCAAGCTAGAGGTAGTCATACTCCCCCTAAATCCATGTTAACTCTTTAAACCCAGTATGCTTTGATGGTTTGGTAAAACTTGCAAGGAAAGCCAAATGGAAGCAGTAAAGTGTGCAATTTTGAAAAGTTCACACAAAAAGAACTCAACTTTTAAAACGAATTCTAAAAAATGTCTTTTTATAGTAGATCATAGTAGATTAATATTGGGCACCAGTTTTCATTAACTGCTGATAGGATTATATCTTTCCACTTCACACATTTGTATCATTCCAGATTTATGTCAACACTCTGTCTAGATGGGACCCAGTATCACCACCCTCGACTAACATTCAATGTTGAGAAGTGCCCTAAGAGAAGATCTTCTACTTCAAAATGTAATGTCATGGGGGCACAACTCCTCAGAGAAAACTCAAATTATAGTATGCCTCATTTTAAAAGTTGGAAAATATTCTCTCTCTTTTGCTACAATTGCAGATCCTTTATTTTTCTAGATATCTCTCTTTCCATCTCACCCCATCTCACCTCAAACAGCTTTGCTGTTGGTGAGGTGTAGTGCAGCTGACTTCATGTAATATCTTGTATGAGGAATAAAGGACTTAAAGGAAGGTCTAACCTGTAATAACACTGGGAGAATCAGAATGGAAATGCTTTTACACAAAATCATGTCTTAGTTTCCACTTTTTATAAAGAAGTATTTCAAAATATTTTTCTTAAGACAGATTGTTTGCATACCATTAAATTCAACCATTTAAAAATTAATTTTTTAGTAAATAATCTTTACAATTTAGTAATTTTTAGTAAATTTATGGGATTGTACTACATCACCACAATGTAGTTCTAAAATGTTTCTATCACCCTAAAAACCTTCCTTGGGCCCATTTGTAGTCAGTCCCCAATCACTGCCCACCTCCCATTGACCCCCCTGCAGGCATCCACTGATCTGCTTCCTGTCTCAATATGTTTGTCTTTTCGGAACATTTCATATAAATAGAATCATACTGTTGGTCTGCATGTCTGGCTTTTTTCTCTCAGTGTAGCAGTTTTGGGTTCACCTATGTTGTAGTGTGTATCAAAAATCCTTTTTACTACAGAGTAGTATTTCATTCACCAATCGATGGACATCTGGGTTGTTTCCACTATTTGGCAATGATGAGTAATGATGTTATGAACATCTGTGCACAGGTCTTTTGTGGACATATATTTTCCTTCCTCTTGGGTAGATTCTAAGGAGTAGAATTGCTGGGTGCATAAGTCTATGTTTAACATTTTAAGAAACTGCCAAACTATCTTCCATAGTGTTGGCACCATTTTGCACTCCTGCTAGATTAAATTTTTATGAATGAGCTGCATGCCCTCTTAGCAAATGGTAATACCCTGCCCTGAGGATAGATGAGCCTGTGAGGCTGCCAGCAGGAGTGACCCAAAGATCAACCAAAGCACAGGTCAAATGACTGGCAGAACCACTCAGTATGAATTTCTATAAAACCAGGCATCTCTCACCACACAGACTGACTGACAATCATAAGAAATTTCACCCAACATGTCAATTAACTCAGATATCTGGAAATACATTTACAGCCAGTTACTTCTGCTAAGACCATGAAGATACAAAACTGTCAAAATCAGAGGCTTAAGGGAAAATACAATTATTTTCCTGGTTGGGGTTTCTGACTGCAGTACTTGATCTACAATACTCTGGGCTGAAGTTATGTGTGCACGTCATCTGAGGTGTCCATCAGTTGTACAAGGCCTGTCTGGAGAAATGGCAGCCCCCATCCATTCTTTTTCTATTTCTCACACCCCAGCAGCAATGAGTTTCAATTATTCCTTAGAATCAATTGGTTCTTTGAAATTTATAATACATTCACACCACATACGCACTTTCCAAACCCCAGTTCTCCCAATACAATTATAGTGTATTTCGGTTAGATTAACATTCAGTGTTTACATTATTTTGATTATGCAAATATTACTGAGAACTGACCCATGTAGTACGCTGCAATTAGTCTTCCTTTTCTGTCCCAACTCCTTAACATTCCTTGGAGATGAAAAGTTGCCTTTTTAATTTGTTTCGTATTCTTTGTACTTATCACGAGTAGTACCCCCAAGCCCCCATCAGCAGTCTGAACTGCCTCTCTCTGTGTCTGGTTTTACATTCCTGTACCGTGCTCTCCTGGCAGGTAGACTTCTTAGTTGTGGCTTGCAATTTCCTTAGTTGCAGAACAGGGGTTCCTTAGTTGTGGTATGCGAACTCTTAGTTGTGGCATGCATGTGGGATCTAGTTCCCTGACAAGGGATCGAACCCGGGCCGGGCCTCCTGCATTGGGAGTGTGGAGTCTTAACCACTGTGCCACCAGGGAAGTCCACTGATACTGATTCTTTCTCTTTTTTATGGCCATGCTATGCAGGTTGTGGGATCTTTCTTCCCCGACCATGTATTGAACCCGGGCCCTTGGCAGTGAGAACGCAGACTCCTAACCACTGGACTGTCAGGGAATTCCCTGATCCTGATTCTTTTTTTAAAACATCTTTATTGGAGTAAAATTGCTTTACAATGTTGTGTTAGTTTCTGCTTTATAACAAAGTGAATCAGCTATACGTATACATATATCCACATATCCCCTCCTTCTTGCATCTCCCTCCCACCCTCCCTATCCCACCCCTCTAGGTGGACACGAAGCACCCAGCTGATCTCCCTGTGCTATGCGGCTGCTTCTCACTAGCTATCTACCTTACATTTGGTAGTGTATATATGTCCATGCCACTCTCTCACTTCGTCCCAGCTTACCCTCCCCCCCAACCTGATTCTTTATATGTGACCTGTTTCTCTCTTTCTCTCTCCCACTGAGGCTTTTCCACACAGAATGGTCTCTTTGTACCTGAATCCTGGTCAGTTTCAGTATTTATGTGCTTCAGTTCTGGGAAATTTTGCTGTGTTATTTCATTCTCTCTTCTCATTTTCCCTTCCTTCCTTCCTTTCTTTTTCTCTCTCCTTTCTTCCTTCTTTCTTTCCTTCCTTCCTTCCTCCCCTTCCCTCCCCCCTCCTTTCTCCCCTCTATCTCTATCGCTCTTTTTCCTTCCTGCAACTCCTATAATTTGGCTAATGAATCTTCTGGTTTGGAGGTCTAATTTCTTATCTTTTCTACTTTCCATGATTTTGTAATTTTGTTTGGCTTTCTAGACATCCTCAATTTCATTCTCCAACCCCTGTATGCAATGGATTTTTAATTTCTGTTGTGTTTTAATTATCAAAAGGGAAGAGCAGGAGGCCTTTGCGGTGGCCTCACTGTGGGTATATTTCCCAGCCCAGCCTTTGCCCTGCTGTGCTCACTCTTATCTGCACCTGGTGTCTTAGGACAGACACCTCCACTCCACCTTCTCCAAAGCAAAAACAGCTTATCTTTGACAGGGTGGGCAGGAAGCTACAGCCTGGATGTGTGGTGTGGAGAAAAGACCTGGGATCCAACTACTTTTAAAAAGACTTTCAAGTATGCCTGCTTATGTCAGCCCCTCTCCTTTGCACGCAAGTCCCCAGGTACCTGGTGTTGCTAACTCCTAAGGCTGTAGGTCAGTCATCAACAGCCTGGTGGACCAGAGCTGCCGAAGCCAAGGTCTGGCTCTATCCTAACTAGCCTGTGACTGTGAACCATTACTTAAGCTCTCTGTGCCTTAGTTTCCCCACATACAAAAGGCAATGGCAGTGCATATGTGATTAGGGAGCTAGTAAAAGTGAAAGAACATTTAAAGTACTTAGAAAAGTATTCGGCCCATTGTTTTAGCTATTATTTATTTGTGGGGGTTCTTGGTTTAAATTTCTGGCTTCTTTGATTAGGAAATTCTCAAGATTTCCAATGTACAGCCAACATTGGAAACTGTTGCAGAAGGATTTCACATTGTGAAGTTCTCCAAGAGTTCTACTGAGCTCCTCAAAGACTCGTGACAGGAATTTGCCAGAATTTTGTCTTGCCAGCCTTATCAAGGTTAACCACCTTGATGTTCCCAAATGCTGGCAGGTGGAACCATTGCAGTCTATTGTGCACCATGGCTGGAACATGTCCAGGGGTTTGGTTTTCAGTTGGGAATCACTGGCTTGCACAGCTGCTGAGTGGTCAGCAGGCATTGTTTATGTGCAAACCAACTGGGCAGCATGGTGATCACCTGGGTACCACCAACAACTACTAAATCAGAAACTCCAGATGGGACCAGCCATTTTCGTGGTGTTAAGCCCACCAGGGGAATCCTCATCTGAGAACTACACAACACAGCATGGTGACTGCCGTGGGAAAACTTACAGGATTTGCATTCTCAGTCTTGCTAAGTGCCTCTGAGACAGTGAAGGTCTTTCCAGGGTACCAGTGTCAGCATATTGATGCACCAGTGTTGCTGCTTCTGACTCTCCACATGAAGGAGAAATAATATATGTAATTAATATATATAAATATTATACCAACAAAGATTGTATAAGCATGTTAGTATATACAATTATGTGTAAATCATAAGACATAATACATCCATATGGAAGAGCAATAATACATATAATTAATATATATAAACATTGTACAAATGTAGGCTATATAAATATATTAGTATATATAATTATGTATGAATCAGAGCATATATCCATATGAAAGAGAAGTAGTACTTTTAATTAATATATATCAGTATTATACCAATGTAGATTATATAAGTATATTAGTATATATATTTATGTGTAAATCATAATGCATAATATATTATACAATATGTAAGTAATTATATAACAGTGTAACTATATTATATATAATTCTATATATACTAAAATATTTTTTGAAAAAGGTAAAAATGGTAAACATTTGACTATAGTAAAAACCCACACAGAGTCTGGCAAAAATAATCCAAAATAAAAATAACCCAAACAATACTGTGAGTCCAGAAAGATGAGTGTGAGATTCAAAGCAAGGCCTGTGTTTGATGGAAAGTTATGGGTGAGGGTCTGTACAAGTTCAAGTCCACAGGCAGACTCCCCGCCCCTCACCCCTGGCCCCCATTCCAGATCTGGGTAAATCTCACCACTTTTGGTTTGGAGCTAACCAATCAGAATGAAGGCAGAGGTATGGCACTGTCTCCACCAGTTAAAAGCCCAGACCCTTGAATAACCATCCTGCAACTATTAAATAAGATAAACCATTTACAAATATGAAAACCAAAAAAAGGTTTCAGAGACACAGGTCTACTCCTACTGACTGCTGTCAGAGCTGAAAACTCAGGAAAGGACTTCAGGAAAGGCACTTTGCAATAATAATCAAGAGCTATGGAAGTTTGCTTTCCCTGTGATTTATACTGAGAAATAATCCAATGATACAAAGCGAGGTGGATGTGTAAAGGCTCTCATTATGGCAATGTTTATGGCACTGATAAATTAGAAACAACAAAAGTGTCCAGTGATGGGGAAGGCCTAAGGGAATTATATTTTCTCAATTCCATGGAACATTATTCAGCCATGAAATATATTTGTGGAGATTATGTTACAAAACAAATTGTCTCTGAAAATAGATTCTTTAGAGGAAAAAGAGAAAGCATTAAATTGTTTCTATGTAAAACTAGACGTGCATATGACCAAGGAATTGACAGGACTATAGAATCCACTAAATTTTTTTTCTTTTTTTTTGTGACTGCGTTGGTTCTTCATTGCTGTGTGTTGGTTTCTCATTGCTGTGACTTCTCTTGTTGTGGAGCACAGGCTCTAGGCACGTGGGCTTCAGTTGTTGCAGCATGCTGTCTTAGTAGTTGTGGCACACAGGTCCTAGAGCACATGGGGTTTATTAGTTGCAGCGCATGGGCTCAGAGGTTGTGTTGTGTGGGCTCAGTAGTTGTGGCTCGCAGGCTGTAGAGAGCAGGCTCACTAGTTGTGGCACATGGGCTTTGTTGCTCTGTGGCATGTGGGATCTTCCCAGACCAGGGATCGAACCTGTGTCCCCTGCATTGGCAGGCAGATTCTTAACCACTGGGCCACCAAAGAAGTCCCTACATGTTTTCTAAATGAATTAATTCTTCAGGAAAAGCTATAATTTATTTTACAAAGGAATATAAGGAAAACTATATGACACTGATGAAAGAAATTGAAGATGACACAAACAAATGGAAAGATATATCATCTTCATGGATTGGCAATTAATATTGTTAAAATGACCATATTACCCAAGGCAATCTACAGACCCAAAGAAATACCTATCAAAACACCAATGGTATTTTTCACAGAACTAGAGAAAATAATTCTAAAATTTGTATGGAAATACAAAACACCCAAAATAGTCAAAACAATCTTGAGAAAGAAGAACAAAGCTGGAGGTATCAGGCTCCCTGATTTCAAACTATATTGCAAAGCTACAGTAATCAAAACAGCATGATACTGACACATAGATCAATGGAATAGAATAGAGAGCCCAGAAATAAAACTATACATATATGAGCAATTAATTTATGACAAAGGAGGTGAGAATATACAATGGGGAAAAAACAGCCTCTTAAATCATGTTGGGTAAACTGGACAGCTACATGCAAAAGAATCAAACTGGACTACTCTCTCATACCATGCACAAAAATAAATTTGAAGTGGAATAAAGACTTAAATGTAAGACCTGAAACCATAAAACTTCTAGAAGAAAACATAGGCAGTAAGATCTTTGACATTGTTCTTAGTAATAGTTTTTTGGATACGCCTCCTCAGGCAAGGGAAACAAAAGCAAAAATAAACAAGTGGGACTACATCAAACTAAAAAGCTTTTGCACAGTGAAGAAAACTGTCAATAAAATGAAAAGACCACCTACTGAATGGGAGAAGATATCTGAAAATGATGTATCTGATAAGGGGTTAATATCCAAAATACATAAACAGTTCATACAACTCAACATCAAAAAAACAAACAACCCAACTAAAAAATGGGCAGAGGATCTGAACAGAAATTTTCCCAAAGAAGACATACAGATGGCCAATAGGCACGTGAGAAGATGCTCACCATCACTAATGAGAGAAACGCAAATCAAAACCACAATGAGATATCACCTCACACCTGCCAGAATGTCTATTATCAAAAAGACAACAAATAACAAGTGTTGGCAGGGATGTGGAGAAAAGGAAGTCCTTGTGCACTGTTGGTGGGAATGTAAATTGGTCAGCCACTCTGGAGAACAGTATGGAGATTCCTCAAAAAACTAAAAATAGAACTGCCATGTGATCTAGCAATTGTGCTCCTGGGTATTTAGCCAAAGAAAACAAAAACACTAATTTGAAAAGATACATGCATCCCCAATGTTCATGGCAGCATTATTTACAATAGCCAAGATATGGAAGCAACCTAAATGTTCATCAACAGATGTGTATATATATACATATGTGTGTGTGTATATATATAGATATATATACACACACACACACACACACACACACACACAAACACACACAAAATGAAATATTACTCAGCCATAAAAATGAATAAAATTTTGCCATTTGCAGCAACTTGGATGGATCTGGAGGGTATTATGCTTAGCAAAATAAGTCAGAGAGGGAAAGACAAATACTGTATGTCATCACTTTTATGTGGAAACTAAAAAATAAAACCAACTAGTGAATATAACAAAAAAGAAACAGAGATATAGAGAACAAACTAGTGGTTACCAGTGGGGAAAGGAAAGGGTGGGTGGGGCAAGAGAGGAGTAGGGGATTAAGAGATACAAACTACTAGATATAAAATAAGTAAGATACAAGGATATATTGTACAGCACAGGGAACATAGTCAACATTTTATAATAACTATAAATGGAGTATAATTTTTAAAAATTATGAATCATTATGTTGTACACCTGAAACTTATATACTATCGTTAATCAACTATACCTCAGTTTTAAAAAGCAAAATTAAATTTTTAAAAAGAAACTATCCTCAGTCCTGAACCATTGGCACACCCAGTTTTCAGCACCCAGGTTTCTCGCCATCAGGTGACCTGTTACAGAGGATTCCTATACCACAGACATTCCTACATTCAGGGACCTGTGAGGCTGCTCCTCTGCCTCAGGGGCACCATTAGGGACCTTCTGCTCCCTGCCACTTCCCTGAGATTTGCATCCCAAAGGATCCAGGCTGCCACCTCCCCAGTGTTCCTCCTCTTCAATGCCACCATGCTGCACTTGATACTCCTTCCATGGCCACTTCCATCTCTGTCCTTCTTCTCCCCACAGCCCATGTCCCACTCCTGCTAGCCTGCCTCCTCCTCTCCTTTCCTTCTCTGCCTGCATCCTCAAATGAACCCTCTACCTAATGATCTACTGTCTTCCAGCTCATATGTTGGCAGATGAACCCTTTAGAAAAAAATCACACCTCTTCCCTCGGGGACACCACAGAGTCATGGTGGGTTCATAACGCTGTGCAGGGATACCATCGCTCTTCCTCAGTAACATCCTCTGTTCCCCTCAGCAGGCACTCTAAGTGTTCATTCTCACCTCAGTTTCCTTACTTAAATGGACCCCTCTTACTTTTTAACTACAATCTTGCCTTTTGTGTTACAGAGGAAATCAGGTGTAACATCCACATTAGGTATAAAAATTTTTTGGCTTCTTACCATGGTCACAGACAGATTTATCCTCACAGTGATGGCTGTGGTCCACTTCCCTTTACCGTGCCCAGCCTGCTCTGTTCCTGGGAGGCTGCCCCCTAACTCCCCATTACCAATCTCCTTGGACCTCCGGCTTCCCATGAGTTTGGCTAATAAGAGGCAATCACAAGATGCCAGAGACTGGGGAGAGAGAAACTGGGGTATTTAATCTCTGTTACCTCCACATCATTGGTTCTACTTCTCTGTCAGCAACTTTATTCCTCCAAAACTATAACTCGTCCTGGCAGCCTTACCTCCAAATTTCCAGCTGGAATTCCACTGGCTCCAGAAATTCAGTTGTCTTCCCTTTCCTTCAGCCCTAAAGGTGGGAATGTCTTCTGGCTCTTAGGAATCCCTGGTGTGTTATATTGACTGAAGAAAAACGCACAAGCTAAAAGTTGCGAGTTAAATTTTATTTGGGAGTCTTATTGAGGACTATACCCAGGAGACAGCCTCTCAGAAAGCTCTGAAGAAATTGTTCTGAAGAGATAAGGGAGGAGCCAGGATATATATGAGTTTTTTTGCTGTTAAAAAAAGATGTAGTCAAACATCAGAAGATTACTGCTAATCACAAAAAACAGACTTCTCAATGATTTTAGTGCTTTTCTGTTTTTGAAGGTGCAAGAATCTGGATTCATTGAAATTGTTCCTTGATATATGCACTTTAACTCCAAGGCACAGAATGTTTCCTGTTTTTCTCCATCCTGAATTCCCCTTAGGGTGCACAGTTGGGCAGCTGCAGTGGCTAATAGCTTGATGCTTATAGAAATGGTACATTCCTTGTCCACAGTCACCATCCTTTGGGCTTCCTTAACCCCATCTCTGAAAACATGTCTTCACTAAGGCCTCCTCCTTGAAACCACCTGTTTCCTACTCAACCCCAAATGATCTGCGCCCCCATTCCTCCCTGTCCCCACCATCCTTTCTAGGGTGATAGCTCCACCTCTCCTCTTGACCCTCCCTTTCTTGGATCTCCATTTCTCCCATTCTGTTCTACTCTAAAGCCCTCACCTTTACTCTAAACATGCCCGTAACTCTTCTATCACCTGTTCTATACTCCCCGCTGTATTTCCAACCATTGCCCTATATCTTCCCTTTTGTTGCACTTAGTCTTCTGAAAAGTATAGTTTTTTTCATCATCTCCCATTCGGTTGGCACCATCCTGTGACCTAAGTGGCAGCCCCTCCATTTTCCTGCTAAGGTGTTGTGATGGGTAATCACCGCCTCCATAGGTGATTCTCAGCAGGTCCTTACTTGAGCTCTCTGAGGCTGTGGTCATAAACATGGGTTTGGAGTCAGGCAAAATGGCCAGTTCCTAACCCTGTGTGGCCTGGGCACATCTCATAACCCTTCTGATCCTCTGTTTCTTTCTGTGTAGAATGGGATGTAAACTCTATCTCAAGGTCATGGGATTGAAGGAGATAACGGGTGTGCATCACTTGGCACATGGGGATGCTCAAAGAAGTTATGACTGCCACTGCTGCTCTTATTCACCATCACTGATTTTCTAGATTTTGTGGTTATGGCAGCAATATAAAATCAATATGCTTTTAAATGAATAGATTTAAAAAGAAAAACTGAAATATTCTGGAAAGGCTGCCTGGCTTTCTCGAGGCTGACTTAATAATGGTTTCCTTTTTTTCTGTTTTTGTCTGTGTCCCCAGACTATGAAAATTTCATCCATCATCCATCTTTATGTAGTCACAGGCTGATAAACTCAATACTCGGGCTTTTGGGATAATGTCTAAAATAAGCAGTAACCCCCCAGTGAGGGCCCACAAGGCTGTCGGGGGCGGGGCAGCGGGGGGCTTCTTGGCTGGGCTTGCAGCTTCTATTTTGCTGCTAAGAAGCCTTTGGGATGTTCCAAAATGCTGATACCATCTTCCTGAAGTGAGGTTTTACTGTACTATTGTATTCTTAAAATACTAATCACACTCTTAGATTATGTATCTTCTTACATGTGGTAAATTTAGATTGCTATTTACATTTTAAAATGGTCAATTTCCCTTTACTTGCTTCATCATAACAAAAGAAATAAAAGTCTCCTGTTGGCTAAAGGGTTAACATTGTAGCTTTTTTTTTTTTTCCTCCTTGGAGACTCAGAACGTGCATGCCTGTTCTATACTCCTTTCACAAAAAGAATCAAGGGCGAGGAGCCTAGGTTTGAATGTGCATTCACTGTACATTCATAATAAATGCTGAACAGAATGGCACATTCATGGTTGCTCCTTGATGTAAATGAATGGCTGAATGAAAGTTTTAGGGCACAGCTCACTTCCAAGAGGGCAATCCTGTTCACACTCATACCTATCCAATGGTTCTTGAATTTCCTTGGAAAAACTAGTTTTTCCTCTCTTTGTAACAGCGGTCTCCTTCCTCCCTGCATCTTTGTAATCAGGCTGGCTTTTTTTTTTTTTTTCCCACACTGCCGTTGGATGAAAGATCCCGCCTTTGATTGAAATGGAATCTTCCACTATTGAGCAAGCTTTTGTTGAATGAGTCATCAGGGCGGATGCTCATTGGCTGAGTCCGCTGGAACCAGGGGATTGCCTGGCGCCGGCTGCAAGGCCCTGCTTCATTCACAGAAACGCTGGCTCGCTCGCTAGCCCTTTCATTCACACAAACAGCATTTCATTCACATTTTGCTGTTTTTGTCTGCTTCTAATGAAGATCACGGTTTGGGAATGATAGGGCAGTTTTGCTTTAGATTTGGGGGGACTTGGATAACCATCACCATCATCTCTGGGGTGTGCATTTGCTGTTGCTATGCCAGCAAGGGGAAGGAAAAAAATGAGTGCCATGCGGCTGCTCGGCTAGGCCTGCAGCCCTGGGAGGGGGGCCGCCGCTCCTCTGCGCTCCTGCTTCCCCGCAGCGGGCCTCACCTGGCCCGCCATCAGGGGCACTCCTTACACCTTGTTCCATAAAGCTCTTCAAGGCTCGGTGCCTCAAGTGTCACATGTCTAGTCGTGGGTGTGAGAAGACTCAGGGTGACCTGATAACATGCTAGAGGTAAATTCATTTTTTGCACAGAAGTAGCCGGGAAACTTGGACAGGGAGCGTTTTCACTGTGTTGGCAGCTTCTCTCAGTAGACAATGAAGACCGGCAGAGCCCATGGTGACAGGGGTCAGTGGGTTTGCGCCTCCGTAGACCTTCTGGGGGTGGCGGGGGGCAATGCTCTGTTCTGCCTGACAGGAAGGAGGCCTGTGTTTTTCACTTGCAGCCCGTGTCTGACTCCTGAAGATAAGGCATTTTTCTGCGGATTTGATGTGTAATGAGAGCAGCTGCATTTTTTTTTCCGTCCTTATTGCAGGGTTGCAAGCAGCAACTAAAGGGATATTGAAATGTATTTGTAGTGTTTTTAGGCATTTTTCCAGAGCTTGAGCACATTCAGTTGGAATAAAGCTTCAAGCACAGCCCCCTTTTTGGAATGGATTTCTGGAGCTTGTTGCCATTCATCAAAGAAGCACTCTTCTTTTTCGGAAGTAGGTTTTCAACTTAACCCTGGCTGAGAAAGACTGTTGTAAATTAGCAGGGAAGAGACCCTCACTGGCTCTGGGCTGCAGT
>NW_020175675.1:821860-822757 GCF_003031525.2 Neophocaena asiaeorientalis asiaeorientalis | reverse complement strand
TTTTTTTTTTTTTTTTTTTTTTTTTTTGAGGAACTGCATTGCCACAAAGGCACTTGTCATGGCTGCTCTGTTGATTTGAAAAGAAAAAGTACCCTGGAAATTGGTATTTTATGTTCACCTGGGAGTGACTATTTCCCCTTCTTCTTCTTCTTCCTTTTTTTTTTTTTTTTTTTTTTGGCTATTTAACAATTCCTGCTGCTTTCCAAATCAGAATTCATGAGGATCCGCTGAAGATCTTATTCTTAAAAATCCTTCGTCACATTTTAACGCTGCGCCGTCAGACACTTTTCCAGGCTCACACAGATGGGCTGAACAGGGAAGGAAAAAAAAAAACCTAGCATAGAATAATGGGTTTCAGAAAGTTCATCTGATCATCTGAAGGAACTGGATTTACCTCTGGCACAAATACTGAGGGGGGTCGGGGGATGGGGAGGTGAAAATCCAAAGGTTGGAAGGAAATATCTGGGAAGGTAGAGAAAGGAAATTTGAGAATTGATTGGCTCTAGTGTGCTGTCAGTGGGTGTATGTGGTTTTTTTCTTCTTTTTTTCTTACTTTTTTTTTTTTTTTTTTTGCTACAGGAAGTGATTTGCAGTGCTCACCGAGCCTTTGTTGAGAAGGGTCTCCTCTCGGAGTGAGTCATGCTTTTGCTGTGAGCAGCCCCAAGCAGCTGGGCGCTCATCAGAGGAAACTATGACTTTTGCAAAGCAAACGTGCCGCCCTCAGCAGCCGAGTCCGGGGCCGGGGCTGCGCGGCCACGGCCGTGCGGGGTGTTAGCGGTGGTAGACCGGCGCCGCTGCTTGCGCCCCCCAGCCGGCTGTCCCGGCCGCTCCGTCCCGCCCCGGGGACCACGGCTCGCCTGCTATGCGCGGCAGCCCGCGCCGGGGCCGGCACCTGCA
>NW_020175675.1:801281-821804 GCF_003031525.2 Neophocaena asiaeorientalis asiaeorientalis | reverse complement strand
CCCCGGCCATGCGCGCCGCCAGGAAGGGCCGACCAGGCGACGAGCCGCCGCCCCGCGCCCCGCACGCTAGCGACCAGGTGCTGGGGGCCGGAGTCACCTACGTCGTCAAGGTGGGTGCGGGCGCGGGCTGCCGGGTGGGAAAGCCCGGGCGAAGGGGCGTCCGGCACAGTGGGTCGCCTTGGAGGCCGGGAGGTCACTCCTTCGCAGTCAGCTCGCCTGGCTGCGGCGACCCGGCACAGCAAAAGCGCCCGTTGCGCATCCATTGGGAGACGGTTTGAAATCGGTGACCTCACTCTGTCCTGGTTTCCCTTGGCTCCGCTCCTTTGGCATGCCTTTGCCACCTCGCTTTGCCATGTGTCCGGCCAGTACCCCTCTCCGCATGGACCACTATCCTTGGAAACTGTGCATCAGGCCTACCTAGGGTACAGTGAACATACTTGGAGGAACTGGGCAGCCCCTGCGATGAGAAAGGCAGGTGGTGTCACTACTTCTGCTGTGTTTGCCCCAGGCGGCAGGGTAGGTGGTTTCATTTCTGCCACAGCAAGAATTTCCAGCTCCTTTCAGTGCAGGCCAAGTGCTGTCCTTGCTTTATACCAGATGGGTCGTACTTTCTTACCCAGCTTTAGTGTCTGCCTTTCATTCCATACCTAACTGTGTTGGTTAACAGCAGCAGAAGGAGAATTTGGGACTGTTTTTCCTTGGGGACTGTAGTCATCCATTTAAATAGGCTAAAGAGAGCTGAGCCACAGGCTGGAAAGGAGATTTTTTTCCTCCAACACAAGGAATTATACAATCACGCCGGATGTAGTCCACAAAATTCTTCCCTTATGCAAGTATTCTATGATATTTAAAGAACAAATACTCAGCCGCATTCAACCGGCCTGCCACATGCTCATCATGTCCTCCTGGCTGCCGGGCAGTAGAGACCCACCACAGCGCTCTCCAGCTGGGCAGATAGCCTACAGACAGGGGGAAGGGGTCAAAACTACACTATTTCAGACCGGTCACTCCAAGGCATGGCTTTTTGTTTAAAAAGAAATGAGACTCAAACTCTGTCTCCAGTGTCGTCAACCCCATTGAGAAACCTGCAGGCCATCTAGTCAATACATACTGGCTACAGATCCAGTTTAAAAATTCTACAGATCACATCCCCAGGGAAAATGTTGTATCCTGGTAATTTTGAACCAAATATTAAAGGAAACAATTAACTTTGTGGATTATCTTTAACTATCTAAAAAGTACCGACAAAGGAATATGATCATTAGTATTAAACAGGGGCCTTTTCTCCTTTTGAAGCTGCTTTTTAATTTCATCTTCATTCTTAACTTCTGAAAATGGATTAATAATATATTTTACAAAAGGGATAAAGATCAGCATAAAGTATGCACAGCAGGTTGAGTTTATTATAAAAGAATATTCTTCTTGTATTTCTTCTTTAAATTATATAACCAGGAGCCAAAAACAAAAAGAAAAAAAGAAAAAAACAAAACCAAACAAAAATCCCTGACAACTCTGGGGTGAAGAGGTGATGCCAGAGTGTATTACGTGGCATATTAGTATAATTGCTATCTAAAGAAAAAAACAGCCTACGTTTGAAATAGATGGATGTTGGCAAAGCTTTTTATACGTGTCATGTTGCACATGGAGGGTAGTTTCCAAATGGAGGGAGAATTTTCAAACTTATGCCTTTAAAGTTTTCCTTATAAAAAAGAAATCATTCACTTTGCTTAGGGCTTTACTCTTGCTTTTTGAAGGATGAAGGCAGACATCCAGTTCTAAATGTCAGTTGTGGCTGAAGAACGATGAGCAACTAAAACTAGTCTGTTCTGCTGGGCCATTAGGTTGTGACACACCCCGCAGCAGTAGCAGCAACACTCAAATAGGCAGAAGGCTGGGTCTGCCCAGAGCCTTCTGAATTTCAGGTCTCATTGTTGTGCCATGAGACTGTAGTGACCTGGGGGCATATAGCACGGCCCGGTCAGTGCCCCTTGCTGTGGTCTGGCCCATCTTCAGTGTTGAATGGTGGCAACATAGGACGCTCAGGCTTCCCTGGAGAAGTTTGAAATCACACAGCAAAGGAGACCAGACACTAAAGGACAATTTCTTCTGTGCACGTTTGATTCACAATATCACGTGGCCCTCTGTTGGTACACATTTCTGAATTGCCCATGTTGAATTTAGAACCATGAACTTATTCTCTTGAAAAATCACAAAACTGTAAAAAACTTAATTTGGTATTATTTGCTGACTTGTAAATAGTTTTATTGGTATCCTTACTTTAAAAGATCTCTGGTAGATAGAAAGGGGCAATCTTTATAACATGCCTGTAAGTCAGCTGCAAAATCTAAAGGCTTAGGGTTTGGGAAAGAACGTCTTATTCTCTTTGATTTAAATGTATTTCTAAATTAAGGAAAACCCCCCAAATGTTTTCCAGTTTCCTGGAAGGTTCATCTGCTGTATAATTATAGATTTCTTGCCTCATAGAAATACCTACCGACAGGCAATATTAAGATACTGCACACAGATTTATTCTTCAAAAATATTTTAACGTAATCTACTTTCATGAAAGTGGAAATTGTAAAATCCCGAGGTCTGGCTGGTTTTGATCAATTAGGAAACATCGAACTATTTGAACAGCAGGTTGTAATATTAATTAATGAAGGATTTAAAATTTATAAATAGAAGTACCTGAGCAGCAGTAGAATTCCAAGCTCAGAGCATGTTTAATTTGTCCTTCATGCCATCACTTGAGTCTGCTTTTAATAGCAGCATGAGGGTATGCAGATAAGGAAGAGTCCAGGCAGCCTCCAGGTTTGTATTTATTTACATCAGGAGACCCCACTGGCAGCACCTTTGTACCTGCCTAAGTATGCCTGACACTGGGTTTTTTCTTTTGGTGACACAAAAGGGAAAGAACAAGAAAATATGCCCTTTATAGACAGAAAAGGAGCATCGTAACAGCAAAGAGCAATGAATATTTTCATTACAACCCTATTTTAAAACTATTTTAAATTTGAACTTGAAAGGCCTAGAGAAATACAGACAAGTGTTGATTACGCTGCTGCCCACTTTCAAATTCTATTGCTGGCAAAGTCCAAGCTGGCAAGGAGCCTGAGTGCCCATGGGGTTGATAAGCGTCTTTAGCAGGTCCCGAAGGCGCTATTTGGGTGTTCCACCTGCAGATTCACAGAGAGAACAGTTTAGGAAGGGAAGATAGACATGAACAGTTGGGAGTCAGTTCTTAAAAACAGGCACTGGCTGAGATGGAGTAGCCATTTGAAGACAAGCGTGGTCTTGAGGTTCAGCCTTGACACCTCCCGCCCCCCAGCAGTGGAAGGCAATACTGTGTGGGAGGTACCTGGGCTAGCTGGCAGCCCTGGGGGGGGTTACCCAAAAGAAGGGCTCTCTTTACAGCACATCATGCCACAGACTCAAAACAGGATAAAAGTTACCACATTTAGGACTGACCTGAGTGCCCATGGCAAGAATCAATAGGCCCAAGTGTTCGCTGATCACCAGCAACACAGTGAGAAAGTAGGTTATGTGTCCATAAATCCCGTGATGCTTCCCTCAGACAGCTGAGGTTTTGGTCTGCAAAGAGTGTTATATCTTTACTGATAATAGCTCTATGATACGAGCTGTTTACAGGAGATTTTAACAGAGAACTACTGAATTATTTCCTGGTATGCAGGATTGGTTTTCTTTTGGAATGAAGTCTTGATTTTACAAGAGCTCTTTAAAAATATTTTGTTTCCCCCATTTGCAAATCTGATGATATTTATGGTGGTATAAATTATTCATTTTATTTATAAATGTTCTATTGCTTTTTATAGATGATCTTTATTATTTATTTATTTATTTATTTTTTGCGGTACGCGTACCTCTCACCGTTGTGGCCTCTCCTGTTGCGGAGCACAGGCTCCGGACGCACAGGCTCAGCGGCCATGGCTCACAGGCCCAGCCGCTCCGCGGCATGTGGGATCCTCCTGGACCAGGGCACGAACCCGTATCCCCTGCATCGGCAGGCGGACTCTCAACCACTGTGCCACCAGGGAAGCCCTAGTTGGTCTTTATTAACTGTACTCTAAAATTTATTCTCAGTTGGTAGTTTTTTCACTGTCTTTAAAAATATTTTAAATCTTTTTCTTAGCAAAAATATCTAAACTTTTTTTTTCTTAACATTGTGCTCTTTTGATAACTGTGAGCTAAGGTCATATTAAACTGTCATCAACAAAGCTATTTCAAGTATAGCCATGATATATCATTATGGTGAGACTGATTGAATTTTGCTTTAATTTTAGATTAAAAAATTGTTCCTTGATGTAGAATACAACTTTAAAAGTTGATTTTTTTCTTAAAATTGTTGAAAAATCTCATAAATGGGTGACTTACATGTAAATTGTCTAAATCGTTTGAAAAACAGTTTAAGAAACTTGAGATTAATAGACAAAATTACTAATTTGATCTGGACATCTCTTTTTTTATGTGACACAAGTATAATAGATGCATTAAATGTGTGTGTGCACATATACACTACATCACACATACACCACACATGCACACATACATAGCCCACCTCCCCACATATACCACACACACACACATACACATACATACCCTATCCCCCAACATATACACACACACACACCACATATATACATACACACACACACACACATATACCCTGTCCCCCCACATATACACACACACACACCACATCACACATACACCACACACACACACACACACACATACAACTTGTAATGACTTTGGACAGGGTCGTTAGAAAATAGTAAATGTTTTATTTCCAGAAATACCTGATTATTTCATTCATTGCTTTTATATTGATGTTTAAGAGAAAATAATTCCAAAAGATAAGCTTTTGATGAAACTTTAATCTCACAAAGAGTAGACTTCTTGCTCTTCTACGCTACCACTCGGTTCTGTCTTTGAATATATGTCATGCTTTTGGGGAATACATGATAAATATCATTGAAGCAAAGTAGTGGTAATGGGACACTTGGGCAGCAAACATGTAAAACATGTAAGAGGCTGGCTTTCCAGCCAACAGGCTCATCCTGAAGGGTTTGTGAAGCCTGCAGCCCCTTGCTTGGTTGTCGTGTCTCCCAGCAGGGACGTGGCCTGGATGTGGAGGGTCTGGGGGGCACCTGGACACTGGGACCCCAGATCCACTTGGCCACCTCAGAGTGTGGAGCTCAAGAGGTCAGCCCGCCTCTCTGGACCTTTACATGGGGCCGCAGGAAGTAGAGGGTGGGCTGAGCACAAGCTCAGCCAGGCTCCTGTGGCATGGGGGAGGAGGCGGTGTCATGGCTGGGGCAGTTCCTTGCTCCTGCACCTCATGCATCTGGAAGAACGGGGCTTCTGGGCTGCACCACTGTATCAGGGTGTGCTTCTCCGGGCAAGGGCCAGACCCCATGGTGCTGCTGCCCAGAAAGTTCTGTGGGGTTCAGAGAGAAGCACAATGATGATTCAGCATTTTAAATGAAAATACCCAAGGACAAATTAAGTTAAATGGAATTACTTAATTTAGAAATAAGATGGTTTCATGAAATTGACTTATTTGTAGTGAGGTTGATGGATCTAGAGTCTGTCATACAGAGTGAAGTAAGTCAGAAAGAGAAAAACAAATACCATATGCTAACACACATATATGGAATCTAAAGAAAAAAATGGTTCTGAAGAACCTAGGGGCCGGACAGGGGTAAAGACATATGTAGAGAATGGACTTGAGGACACAGGAAGGGGGTAGGGTAAGCTGGGGCGAAGTGAGAGAGTGGCATGGACATATATACACTACCAAATGTAAAATAGGTAGCTAGTGGGAAGCAGCTGCATAGCACAGGGAGATCAGCTTGGTGCTTCGTGTCTACCTAGAGGGGTGGGATAGGGAGGGAGATGCAAGAGGGAGGGGATATGGGGATTATATGTATACGTAGAGCTGATTCACTTTGTTATACAGCAGAAATTAACACACCATTGTAAAGCAATTATACTCCAATAAAGATGTTATTAAAAAAAAGAAATAAGATAGTTTCATATGAAATGGAAAGAAATGATCAGTTGTGCATATTTCCTGGGTAAAGGACAAGAAAAAAATTAGAATTTTAGCATAAGAAATCTACAATATGCAGTGGATAAAGAATGTCTTTATGGTGAGAGGCATTAAGTGTAAGAATGGCCTACTGAGTAGGTAGATGTTAACTCTGTGTGTGTGTGTGTAAGTGCACAACAGGATGGACGCTGACCGTGGGGTGTGTGTGTGTGTGTGTGTGTGTGTGCAATCATACAATAATCTTACAAGTTGCTTTTGGTCCTGCAAATTCATAAGTATCGATTTTCAGTTGAGGTAAAGAAACAACAAATCATTCTGTCCCCATGTGGTTTTGCCTCTTCCCTCCCCCCCACCAGGGTGGCATGCTGCTATGTGTCAGTCTGTGCCTCCCAGCACTAGGATTAGCGAGGTTTCCCTAAAACAAACAGAACAACACTAGTTAAACTTGGAGGGTGGGGGGGCCAGGAATCTCCATGAGAACCACTGGATTCCAGCAAGATGCCATACCAAAGACTGAGTTTCCATGGTTCAGGCAATGCTGTGCTCTTCACCTTGGTGGGCAGAAGGTGCCATGGGCACCCCTGATACGCCTGGGAGGAGAGGAACAGTTGCTGCTCTTCTTGGGGAGCTGGCATCCCCTTGCATCCTCTTGACTCTGTGCGGTGCCTCAGCTTCGGATCAGCCTCTGCTCTTGCTTGGCAGATGATGGCAGCTCAGGGCATCCATGGTCTTTGGCCCTCAGATTCTGGGCTCAGACTTGCCTTGCCTCTCGACAAGAGAGGTCTGGCAAGTTCTACCACCTTCCAGCGGAGATCTGGGTTTCTAGCCATGATCTCATCTCCTGCGGAAGCTGTAGAGAAACCTAGATGCCGGGAGAGAAGCTGCAGAGAAGAGAGAGCTGAGGGACTGGAGCCTCACCTTATCACTGGTGTTCCTGATGCCCAGTGGCATCAGAATATCTGAAACCCCTCAAAGCCAAGGCTTTCTGAGAAAGAATGTTCAAAGAGCTTGTTGTTACGACACTGCTTACTTTATTTATTATTATTTTTATTTATTTATCTATCTATCTATTTATTTATTTATTTATTGGCCACAGCATGTGGGATCTTACTTCCCTCACCAGGGATCGAACCAGCGCCTCCTGCAGTGGAAACGTGGAGTTTTAACCACTGGACCACCAGGGAATTCCCAACGCTGGCTGCTTACTTTAGACTTGTAGCCATCCTAGTGTGTCATTTGAAATGTGTAGTTTTCCTAAAGTGAAGGCCCCTCAGAAGAGCATTTCCTCACTTCTGTCTATTGAATGGGCAGAAAAAGCAGCAAAGATTTCTTTCTAAATTTTAAGAATTTAAACTTGTATCAAACCTGCAAACTCAGTGGAACTTGACTTTCACCCAACTTCCCACCAGTAGTGCTCTCTGCTGGGATCCTTCTGACAATTAAATATAATTGTTTGGCATTCTAGAGGGACCAACAGACAAGGTTCAATCCTATTGCTTTTTGCTTTGCAAATATTCAGCATTTCTAATACTATTTGCCCATATAGAAACCTGTTTAAAAACATCTTGAAAAACCACAACACAGTTCTAGTTCTGTTGATGGAAAACTAGCCCTAGCCTGGTTTTCAGCAGAAACACTATAAAATCGGGGTCCCTTATGCTTTCCCCCAAAGAGGGAGTAACAATGCTTTTACCTCTTGGGAGAAAACAATGAAAACATAACTGTTTTGAGTGTTCTTTGTGTGGAAGAGCCAGCCCCTTTCACGACACATCTGTCCTCCTGAAGGTGGATGCAGGGTATGCACGCATCTCGGTCCTGCTGGGACCAGTGGGCTGCACCATGTTGGATCCTGAAGAGCCCTTTACCTCCTAGGATTTGGCACGTGCATCTTACTTCCTTTCCCTCCGGACCTCAGTTTGGACCCTCTGATCTTCCTGAGCACAGACCTGTTCAAGCAGAAGTCCCCACAGCCTGCTTCCGCCAACACTGAATTATTTCTAAAAGACAGGAATGATGAGAGGGACAGGCAGAGAAAGGCAGCCTCCAGAGGCTGGGACTTGTCTTCAGATGGGCCCCAGGGCCCCCAGAGAAACACGGTCATGGACTCGAAAGGCAGAGACTGAACAGCCACCTTCTCTTGCTGGCAGCAGAGATGTCACTCTTGTGATGTCACTCACCTGGTTCTTTTGTAAACTTTTCTTTATAAAATGTAGACATTTGCTGTGGAAATTTTCAAACATACATACAACATACAAAATATATCAACATTAAAAAAAAGAGAAATGATCTAAAAGGTACCCGGTAGCCAGCTTCTACAGGTGTCAGCTCACAGCCATCAACACCCCTCCCCCGCTTCCTGAATCCTACAGAGCTGGGGGGGTTCCCACATCAGCACTGAGAGAACTCAAGGTTCTGATGAGTAAGTTGCAGGATTAGGCTTAATAGTGGTTCCAAGTCTGGCAGAGCGCGGTCAGGGTCACAGGCCCTGGAACATCCCTGCATTCGACTTTGTGGTCCCCGAAGCAGAGGAGGTGGGCCAGCCTCTGTGATTTCTCCTTCAGAGGTGATGACATTGGGATTCAGGAGATGCCTCTGATGGACACCCCCAGGGGATGGGGTGGGAGCTGTACCTCCACACCCACCCTGCTCAGGCTCCCCTGGACTACCCTACCTCCTGGCCCCGGTGGGTTCTCCTGTAGCAACCAGATGATCCTTTTAGGAACAGGTTTTCTCCCAAACTGTTTTTATAGTAGTGGATTAGTCCAGGGTCTCCAGAGAAAGAGGACCAATAGGATGTGCATATATATAGAAGGAGATTTGTGATGAGGCATTGGTGCATGTGATTATGGAGGCTGAGAAGTCTGCAGGGTGAGTCAGCAGGCTTGAGACCCAGGAAGAGCCAGTGTTTCAGTTTGAGTCCAAAGGCAGGAAGAAGCCATTATCCCAGCTTGAAGGCCATCAGGTAGGAGGAATTCCCTCTTTTCCCAGGAGGGTCAGTTTTTGTTCTCTTCAGGCCTTCAGTTGATTCGATGAGGCCCACCCACATTAGGGAGGGCAGTCTGCTTTACTCAGTCTGTCCATCCATTTGAATACTAAAGTCATCCAAAAATACCCTCACGGAAACACCCAGAATCATCGTTTTTTTTTTTTTTTAATTGCAGGTCTCGGTGACTTGTTCTTATTAATTAATTTATTTATTTTTGCTGTGTTAGGTCTTTGTTTCTGTGCGAGGGCTTTCTCTAGTTGTGGCAAGTGGGGGCCACTCTTCATCGCGGTGCGAGGGCCTCTCACTATCGCGGCCTCTCTTGTTGTGGAGGACAGGCTCCGGACATGCAGGCTCAGTAGTTGTGGCTCACGAGCCCAGTTGCTCCGCGGCATGTGGGATCTTCCCAGATCAGGGCTCGAACCCGTGTCCCCTGCATTAGCAAGCAGATTTTCAACCACTGCACCACCAGGGAAGCCCCCAGAATCATGTTTGATCATGTATCTGGGCACCCAGTGGCCCAGCCAAGTTAACACGTGAAATTTACCATCACAGGCTGTACACAAACTTTTGGAGTCTCATCTAGAGTGGCCACTAGCTGACTCAAACACTTAAGGAGATTCATATTCTCTGGAAGAATGGAGATGAGAGTAAGAAATGACAAAATAACCTGCCTGGAAGAGTCTCAGGTTCCTTTACCATTTCTGTGGGCACCAAATGGAGACACCTTTAAAAATTCCTCAAGCCTAACCCTCAAACTAAGGTCCTGGAATACGAGACAGTTGAACTATGACCTCTACTCACCAGAAGAGCTGTGAAATAGGTCTTTATAGGACCAGTGGTAATAGTGTGTGTCTGTGGTTTGTATACTTGTCCAGAATGGAGGCTGGAACGGCCTCCTGCACCTGATGAATGATGGTGTCACACCTAACGTCATCATTGGAGGTCGTAACAAGTTCACTGGTCCCACTGGTCTCACTCCTTCAGGACTGCCCCCCTCCAGACTCTCCTCCTGGTCCCTGAGCTGGAGACACTGCTATTTTATGGATGGTTATTTGTGAGGCGGTGGTGGCTGCATGATCTAAAGGACTGAGCTGTGATTTTTTCGCTGGAAGTAGCAACTCCTGTAATAGATAATAACCTTGTTTGCAGAGAGACTTATTTACTCACGTGGGAGAAGAAAATAAAAGTCATCAAATGATGGCCAGGAGAGGGGATTCTGATGTTCCAGTGTGGCCCACAAACTCCTGTCCTTTTATTGCAAATACCCCCCCACCTCCCCCTGCCCCAACCCTCATTCCTGTGCTATCTGTTGGTTAAGGCTCCCAGGGCAGGGCTATGCGGGGAAACGTTAACACCTGGCTTTGTGAACTAAAACGTCATGATTTATAGGGTTTGCCAGTTCCTGTGGTATAAATAGTTATACCCTGCTGCCACTGGGAGGTGGGAAAGGATGTGCAGTAACACAGCTTTGCAGAGTCTTAACTTCAAGGGTGTGGACGATAGTAACATGTCACACAATGATTAGCAAGTGATGAGTTTTGAGTATTACCTTTAAAAAAATATAACTTATTTTTGTGGACCTCATCCTTAGGCTTCTTGTACCTAAAACAGCTTCCCCTCCAAGCATCCCTTCTTCCCTCTCCCACCCCCTCCTTCCTCATTTCACTTTCTCTCACCTTATTTACACCAACATGAGACAATTGGCTTCTCCCGATCCGCAGACAGTGTCTGGAAAAGGTTCCTTGGTGATCCCCTAATTATAAAATCAAAAACTCCTTTTCACCTGGTGCTGTCACCTCACAACCTTTCTCCCAGACTCCCAGCATCTGCTGTGCAGGTTCCTCTTTATTTTTTCTTATTTCTGATTATTTGTGAACAGACTTACCCTCTACTTATTAATTTATTCCTCCATCAATATACTAATCAATTATTTCATTCAACTAGTGTTTATTGAATTGCCATTCTGGGGTAGCCCTGTCCTAAGAGTTGGGGATAAAGAGGTGATTAAATAAGCATGCTTCCTGCTCTTTCAGTGTCAGTAGTAGAGACAGATGAGAGAAAATACCAGGAGATCACATTGGTAGTGAGGATACAGAAATCAAGATTGACTTCTCTGAGGAGGTGATACAGAAGTGGAGCCCTAGATACCCAGGAAAATGGATGGGATTGGTGTGCAGGTGTTTTTGTGCGTGAGTGTGTGTGTGCATGCATGTTTGCTGCATTCTAGGAGGAGGAGATAGAAACTGACAGTATCCAATGTAATTAGTGTATTGAGTCAGGGGGAGGGTACCTAGGAGGTGGCCCAGCACCAGGCAAGTGCAGTGGGAAACCACTGGAGATTTTCTGAAAGATTATTCTATCTTCTGTGGGGAGAACAGATTGGAAAGGCAGAAATGAAAGTAGAGGCAGTTCGGAGACAATTAGGAGGGGTGAAGGGGGCTTGGACCAGTGTCATGTGTCAAAGGGCAGTGGCATACATTGGGCTCAGGTCTGTATTTCTTACTGACCATGCAACATACCCATCCACTGTTTCATGGCCTCTTAAATGAAACAGATCTCAAACTGAATTCATGACCTTTCCCACCTACATTCTGTTCCTCAGTTAATGGTGTCACTGCTCACCTGCTTCCCAGACTCGAGACCTCATCGCCATCCTTGAATACCTCCTTTTCTTAAACTTATTACATCTTTTCAGTCACTAAACTATCATTTCTGCTCAACAGGGTTTCAAATCTTTCCCCTTCCTTTTGTCCTGATTCATGCCTTCACCATTTCTTTCTGTGATTATTACAATAAACTAACTGGTCTTCAGATGATTCCTTTGGGAAAGACTCTTCTTTTTAAATTGGCTAAAAAATATAATATAGTCTTACTTAGATGTTTCAAAGTTTCCCTTCAGCTGCTTTCCCTTCTAATTTTCTTCCTCTCAGAGGTAATCACCATCACCTGTTTGTTATTTATATTTCCAGACACACACATACACACTTATTTTTCTTCCTTTCTTTTATCTTTTCTTTTTCCTTTCTGTTTCACAAAGCAAAGTATTCTACATACATAGTTCTGTGACTTGCTCTTTTCATTTAATATGCTTTGGAAATCTTTCAATATTAGTACCTATAATTCTGCTTCATTCTTTTTGGCATTTGCTTAATATTCATATACAAGGAGGTGCTAATACGTATTCAGTCAGTTCCCTATTGTTAGACATGTAGATAGTTTCCAGTTTATCACAGATTGTAAAATAATGAACATTCTTCTACATGAATCTTTCCATTTGGGCAAATATTTTTGCCTGTGTGTACAATAAGTTTTAGCTAATATTAACCTTTTCTTTTCTTATTACATTCATGGGACCTAGAGTACAGTAATCAATTCTATTGGTGAAGGTGACTTTTTTATTTTTAATTTTTTTAAAAACATCTTTATTGGAGTATAATTGTTTTACAATGGTGTGTTAGTTTCTGCTTTATAAAAAAGTGAATCAGCTATACATATACACATATCCCCATATCTCCTCCCTCTTGCATCTCCCTCCCACCTTCCCTATCTCACCCCTCTAGGTGGACACAAAGCACCGAGCTGATCTCCCTGTGCTATGCAGCTGCTTCCCACTAGCTATCTATTTTACATTTGGTAGTGTATATATGTCCATGCCACTCTCTCACTTTGTCCCAGCTTGCCCTTCCCCCTCCCTGTGTGCTTAAGTCTGTTCTCTACGTCTGTGTCCTTAAGTACGTTCTCTACGTCTGTGTCTTTATTCCTTTCCTGCCCCTAGGTTCTTCAGAACCATTTTTTTTTTTAGACTCCATATATATGTGTTAGCATACAGAATTTGTTTTTCTCTTTCTGACTTACTTCGCTCTCTGTATGACAGACTCTAGGTCCACACACCTCACTACAAATAACTCAATTTCATTTCTTTTTATGGCTGAGTAATATTCCATTGTATATATGTGTCACATCTTCTTTATCCATTTATTGAAGGTGACTTTTTCACTTCTGGCTACAAAGTCAGTCTTCTGTACTTATTATAAAGGAGGACATTTACTATTATATACACTTTTACAAGTTAATAAACATTTCCTATAACCCTAGTTTTCCAAATGAACGTCCAAATTAGTTTTCAGCATTTGAGATAAATATATATTTTTCACCCTTTTTCTATTAATGTGGTGAATCATTTACCTTTGTAAAATAAATATCTCTCATCTTTCTAATGAAAAGTTCTCTGTTGCTTGCCTTTGCTTGTAGAAGTCAATCCAAATGCCTTATTATGACACACAAACTTTCCTGGTTTGGCTTCAGTTTAGCTCTTGAGCTTCACCTTTTGCCCCTCAACCACCAGTATTTCAGCCACATGAAACAGCTTGTTTTCCCCAAACCAGTTGCAACTCTGGCCTTAGCTCAAATTCTCCTGCTCTGGGCCCTTTCTGTTCACTCTATCTTGGTCTGAAATAACTCTCTGTTAGCTTTCAAGACTCAGCAGCAGAGTGTATGAGGCAGAGTTAATGATCACTTCTTAGGATCTCCATAGCCCTGTGGGTTTGTCTTTGTGTTCATTGACTCAATCCATGCTAAGTGGGAACCTACTGGATGCCTATTGCTGGGGCTCCTGAGAACCCAAGATGAATTAAATGGTCCCTGCTTTCAAGGAAATCATTCTCCAGAGGGAGCTTTACAGATGTGTGATAGAAGGCCATGAATTGTGGAAAAGGAGGTCAGCTGGCTCTTCCCAAAACTTCCCTGGGGAAAGAGCCAGTGATAAACACTTAACATGTGAAGAAGGAGGAATCAAGGTGACTGTAGGACACTGGGGAATGTGACAGAACAAAAGAGACTGGTGAGGAGGGTGACCTGTGGGCCTATTTATATATGGTTGGTGATTAAGAATGTAACTTCAGAGAGGCACATTTTGAACTCCATTCTGTTTAAAAATCCCTTGATGATTGTTCTTTCCATGAACTGGCATGTATGACACAGCCCACCCAAAGTCTTTACAGGCTGTTCCATAGATGAGAAGCCTTATTAGCAGACCCATGAATTTTGTTTTTATTGCTCTTTGTCTTTAAAGCTAATTATAGAAGGGTTTCAGTAAGAGAATCAACTTTAATGATAGCCATGAATAAGCATTATTAAGGTAAAATATTGTATAGCCAAATGTCACCAGGACGTTTCAAAACAGAAAGCTAAACTCCTACACACTTCCACGTGCCCCCACCTTTAATTAAAGCACGTGGATTTATGAAAAAGAATGAGGGAAAATGAGTATCCACAAGTACTTTTTGAGGGCTCAGTCACTTGCCTTGTCCTGTGGAAGGTATTGTAGATTGTGAAAGAGGTACAGGGTGATTTTCCGAAAGGGACTTGTGATCCAATTGAGGAGGAAAAGCTGCTCCATTTTAAAAAGTAAGAAAAAAATATCATGTTTAATAAGGTGCTAATGGCATGGTGAGAGATTGGTGGTGGCTGGAGTTATCAAGAAAGGCTTCTCAGAGGGTGTGGGATTTTTTTTCTGGGTCCTGAAAGATTGTCCAGATCTGGGTAGGTGGAGGGATGGACGATGTTCAAGCAGGAGAACCAGAGTGAGAGACACTTTGGAGGTGGGAGTGGGCATGGCGTTTGACGGGGCGGTTGCGGGGGTGGGGGGAAGACATTCCACTGCAGACTGGCCACAGTCAGAGGGACGCTGAGATGTTGGCTGCCATTTGTCGGTAACAGGGGCTGTAGCCCCTTGGAGTCAGGATGCTGCCTGTTCCATGGGGGAACCAGTCCATTCCTGGTCCTTTTTGGATTACACTAGGCAACCTCCCTCCATGATGCTGGGAGCTGGAGGTATATTTCCCTCACTTTCTCCTCTCCAAGCTAAACATTTCTCACTCAGTCAACAGTCCTGATCTCACGATATCCTGGATTCTCTTATCTGTTTACGTCTTAGTTTGTAAATTACATTTAAGAGATTTTGCTCATGTAAAGAATTTGGTGGAATTGCTTGGGTTGGTGTATATTCTGTTTGTAGAGTTTTGTTGTGTCCTGAGAATAATTTGGACCTTAGTTCATATGCCTACACGACAGAGATAAATTCATCTTTGTCTAAGATACAGCTGCTCCTTTTTTCAAGAAAGGATGATAGGGTTTTCTTTATGGCTTATTTGTTATAATCTACAAGCAGATGATTTTCAGAGTCACACTTCCTTTTACCTAAAGGCTCAGTGTAAACCCACCTCTGCCCTCCCACCCTCCTACTATAGGCCACTCAACAATTGAGAACTTCCAACCATCAGCCTTTGTCATCAAAACTCAGAATTGCAATTAAGAAGGCCAGTGGAATCATCAGTGGGAATAATGCCACCCACAGAACAAAGTGAATGTCCCGCAATAGAGTGGTGCTATAAGTTCTGATGCATTCAAAACCATGCAGTAACATACAGACATTTAAAACAGTGAGTTAGAATTTTATTATGGTTTATTGGAAAAGAGGCATCTCTGGCTGAGAAGAGCATGGTGCAACGTGTGTGTAATATGAACTAATTCTTATAGTAGAAATGAGTACAGAAATGCTTGTATATATCCATAATTATAGATGGAGATTTCCACAGCCCAGTCTGAGCAATTGATAGGTTACTGTGCTTAAAATTATCAAGGATATCCAAAGCTGAACATCATAATCAACCACAGAATCTAGTAGACATCCATAGAGTCCTCCATGAAACCACAGCAGAATAAACATTCTTATCAAGTGCCCATGGAACATCTACCAAGACAGATCATTCCTCAAGCCATAAAATAAGCAAATCTAACCAAGTTTAAAATAATTGGAACCATACAGATTATGTTCTCTGACCACAATGGATTCAAATTAGAAAGCAATAAGGAAGGACAGCAGGAAAATATCCAACCACTTGGAAATTAAGCCACATGCCTATAAATAATCCATGGGACAAAGGACAAATTTCAAAGGAAATTTTAAAATACATAAAATTGAATGAAAATGAAACTACATCATATCAAAATATGTGGGACGCAGCTAGAATAGTGCCAAGAGGGAAATATATAGCCACAAATGCTTACATTGGAAAAAAGTTCTCCAACCAATAATCCAAGTATCTAGCTCGACACTAAAAAAGAACAAAATAAAGCCAAAGCAAGCAGCCATAAGAAAATAACAAAGACAAAAGCAAAATCAATGTAATGAAAAACAAAATCAATAGAAAAAAGTCAATAAAACAAAAATCTGTTTCTTTGAAAAAAATCAATAAAATGAATAAACCCAGCAAGACTGACAAAGATCAAAAGAGAGAAGATACAAGTCACCAATCCTAGGAATGTAGAAGGGGTTATTTCAACAGATCCTGTAGCCCTGACAAGGCTTCCGAGACAGCTTGGCCTTGTTCTCAGTTGTTAGAGTCCAGACCCTGGGCTGGCGGCAACTCCCTAAGAGCCAGGACAGTGAGGTAGGCTCCAGGCAAAGGGAGTGTGGCAAGGAGTGGAATGCAAAGCCAGGAATCCAGATATAGTCTGGTGCAATTAAACGGAGGCCCAGTACTGAGACTGGGGCTCAAGGCCCTGTGAGTGGGCCCACAGAAGAAGGCTGGTTGGGCTAAGAAGGTGGCTGTTGGCACTAGGCCTACAAGGGGTTCAGCTACACAGAGAGAAGCTAAGCAGACCTCAGGGGCCATCTTGTCCAATAATCATTTAATTTATTTTTTCAGATGGTGGGAGGTGAAGAAAACGAAAGGTCAAGGTGAGAGAATGTATCTTCTGAGACCAAGCAGCTAGTTCAGTGTCAGAGTGAGGATGAGAGTGGTGAATGGAGACACACTCCACAGGATAAAGAGGGCTGGTCAGCTTTGCCTCCTTTACACATGAACTAGAACAGGACTTTAGCTGTAATACCAATATGTATTTTGGGAATATTTCTTCCATCTTTTTCTTTGACTTTGAATAGCAGATGTGGCCTATTGCATTTCTGTGATTTTCAGATGAAATGAAGCACAGTGATTTACTTTTAACCAAACCCGTCATACTTCCTCTCTCTGACTCAGCTTCCTCATCGTAAATGAGATGGATGACACACGCCACCAGCTAACATTTACAATGACATCTTGGCTCTTTTGATGAAAACCTATATGGCATTTGTATTAATAATTTTCCCTGTGAGATGAAAGATTAAAAGAGAATTGTAGCACTAGCTAAGGAAACGTTAAGACATAGGGTTCCTATGGAACCAAATGGCTAATTTCTTCCCTGTAAGGGAGCTGAAAAGAATCTGATAAAGGAAATAGGGAAACTGAAAGTGGGCTGTTACCTCTCTCAACATCCAACCCATTTATTCCCACAAGACTGTCCTGCGGCATCTACCTCTCCACGTCATGTGACCTTTGTGCCACTGCACCGGAGACACTTTTCTGGCTTTACTCTTAACAGCAGGTACCTCGGGTTCTCTGGACATGTGACAACTCGACTTAACTCTTAATCTTCCCTTCCACAGGGTGATGCCTATCAGGAAGAGGTACATCTGAGACTCGAGTCCCTTATCTGAAATGGGGGTGACTACAGCATCGTCTTATAGAGTAGTCAGGAGGAGTGCAGTGAATGAACATTAGTAGGGCAACTGGCACAGTGCCTGGCAGGTGACAGAAGCTTCCTGAAAATTTGCTATTTGAGCCATCTGTGTCCCTATTATTGAATCTGGAGCTCACCTCTCCAAAGTTCCATGAGTCAGGGATGACCTCTGTCTTCAGTCAAAGAGATTGATTATTCATTTGCTTTACTCAAGAAAGCGTACTGTCATATCACAAGATTATAACTCCAACTCTGTGTCAGCTCAACTTCCTAACATGTGAATCCATTCCAGGAGATGGATGTGATGGTGCAGCACTGCTCTCGATGCCACTGAGGTGGACGTGAGGCTGAGACTCGATGGGATGAAAGCTGGGAAGTGATTGCTTGGTCTTCCTGGTGCCTATTTTGGGTTCTCAGCTTTGCAGCTTCTGCAAATTTTCTTTGGGGCTGCAGTATGAACAGCATGGGTTTTGTTATGGAGGGTGAATAACAAGGTAATTGCCAGTAACTGGTTTTGAAAACCAGCCAACTGGTTTTTGCTGCTGGGAAGAAACAGCATGGATGCTGGAAACAGGTTGCATTGTGGGTGTGTGTTGTCTATGCGGCCATAGCTTCCAGTGTCAGTGTTGAAGTTGATAGGTTCTGATAAAGAGCTTGACAGCTGCCCTATAAGCCAGGGAACAGAAACTGAGCTGTTACAGGGCTTCAAACAACATTTATTATAAAGCCAAGTTATTCTGGTGGGTTGATTAGAAATGATTTTCATCTTTTGATGCTTGTTTGTGTTTTCCAAATTTTTGTACAATGAACATACATGATTCATCAGAAAAAGTTGAGTATTAAAAATAAAATGACTTTGAGGGCTTTCTTTTTTTTTTTAAGTTTTTAAAAAAATTAATTAATTTAGGGGCTTCCCTGGTGGCGCAGTGGTTGAGAATCTGCCTGGCAATACAGGGGACACGGGTTCAAGCCCTGGTCTGGGAAGATCCCACATGCCGCGGAGCAACTGGCCCCATGAGCCACAACTACCGAGCCTGCACATCTGGAGCCTGTCCTCCGCAACAAGAGAGGCCGTGACAGTGAGAGGCCCATGCACCACAACGAAGAGTGGCTCCCGCTCACCGCAACTAGAGAAAGCCTTCGCACAGAAACGAAGACCCAACGCAGCCAAAAATAAATAAATAAATAAATTTAATTTTTTTTAAAAAATTAACTTATTTTTGGCTGCGTTGGGTCTTCGTTGCTGTGTGCGGGCTTTCTCTAGTTGCAGCGAGTGGGGGCTACTCTTTGTTGTGGTGTGCGGGCTTCTTATTGAGGTGGCTTCTCTTTGTTGCGAGCACGGGCTCTAGGCACACAGGCTTCAGTAGTTGTGGCCTGTGGGCTCAGCAGTTGTGGCTTGAGGGCTCTAGAGCACAGGCTCAGTAGTTGTGGTGCATGGGCTTAGTTGCTCCATGGCATGTGGGATCTTTCCAGACCAGGGCTTGAACCCATGTCCCCTGCATTGACAGGAGGATTCTTAACCACTGCGCCACCAGGAAAGCCCAAGGGTTTTCTTAAAAGCAATGATCTTTTATTCTTTTTGTTGACTACATAGTAGACCATGCAACCTTGAATGTTCAGCTCAAAGAGCACCATATATATACAAATACATCACACCCACACAAGTACCTGACAAAGACCAAAAGCATATTCCCAGGTCCTCCCAGTCTTCCTCATGCCCCAGACAGTCAGGACCCATCCAAGAGTACCCACTATTCTGACTTCTGCCACCATTGATTAGTTTATGTCCATGAACTTTTAAATGAAAAAGAATCTATGATATTGGCAAAATTAGTGCTGTTAAGTATGGCCCATTCTTCTTGTGTGGACAGTAACATTTCAATAAACTCCAGGCTATTTTTAGAGGAAATCTTATAGATATATAACTTTAAGGATACAAAATCCCATATAAAGTAGATTAGGCAAATTAATTGATGAAATCTAGAGTTTTCCTTTTCTCAAATATGTACAGCCCGGTGTGGACCTCATGGTTCTGCTGAACAACATACAGGCTGAGTAGGAAGCCCTGGCCAAGCAGAACCGCAGGGATGCCGAGGCCTGGTTCAATGAAAACAGCGCTTCACTGCAACAGCAGATGTATGAGGATATGGGAGCCACCACCTCAGCCCAAACACTGGAAATTGAACTTTAGTCTCTCCTAGCCACGATACACTCCCTGGAGTGCTCCTTTACAGAGACCAAGGGCAACTACTGTGTGCAGCTGGCCCAGATCCAGGCTCAGATTGGGGCCCTTGGAGGAACAGCTGCACCAGGTCAGGATGGAGACCGAGGGCCAGAAACAGGAGTATGAGTAGCTCCTGGACATCAAAGTCCACCTGGAAAAAGAAATTGAGACCTACTGTTTCCTCATCAGTGGAGATGATGGGGCTTGTGAGTCCAAAGGTTACAAGTCTAAAGATTATGTATCTGGAAATGTGGGAAACCAAATCAAAGATCTGGCCAAATCCATAGTGATTAAGAAAGTCCTTGAGGAGGTAGACCAAAGCAGCAAAATACTTATCACCAGGCTCCACTCCCTGGAGGAGAAATCTCAAAGCAATTAATTTGATACACAAGAGAGAGCATATGCCAAATACTCTCTGAGAAGAGAAGGTGTTTTATATCTGTCTGGAAAAATGAGCAAGCCTAAGAAAAAGGTCTGTCCTCTTGCCTTTCTGTTATTGAAATATAACCTTTCTCTGGGCAATCAATAGCATTATCAATAACATCTTTGCATTCATTTGGAAGAACGTCATGTACAAATGTGATGACTCATTTGATTACCTTACAGAAAATGCTGTCAATTCTTTGTAGTCAGTAAACCTTCTTCCTTTAAAAAAATGTATATATATATATATATATA